>NC_068981.1:126317464-126320107 GCF_001194135.2 Octopus bimaculoides
TTCTATAAAGAAGGGACAACACAAAAACAGACAAAATATAACGGAGTACATAAAAACACATATCAAATGAATTATGGATATGTGTATTGCACCATTGTTCTCAGGTTTTTCTTTTTTGGTGTCACTCTCCTTCTCTCCTCACCAATCCCCTCCTCTGCTGCTGGCATTTCTATCTCTGTCTGTCCCTCATTCTGTGTTGCTATCATCTCTCTTTATTTTCCTTTATCTTCTATGCTCTTTCTTCCTTGTTAGTTGATGGTCTCTGCGTTCGTTGCTCACTTACTTTTGTTGACCTTTCATTTTTTCTCTTCTCATTCGTATTCTTTTGTTTTTTACTCTGTGTCTCCTCTCCACTTGGCTTTCTTTTCTTCTTAGGACTTTTTGGTGGTGAGTCTGTATTACTTTTCTTCCTTTTTACCGCTGTGTACTGGTCTTCCATTTTTTTCCCTCCTCTACAGTTGCACCCTCTTCTTCCTGATATTCCTTCTCCGTCTCCTCCTCTTCGTGTTTCTGGGGACACTTAGCTTTCATGTGTCCCCTTACTCCACATAGAAAGCATACAGGCGGTCTTCCTTTCACAACAATTCTCAACCTCGTCTCGTCTGGCAGTACCAGTTCTTCCGCAATCTTGTGGAGGTTTGGCAAGCTTATATGAACCCATACCTCCAACAGTTCACCTCCATAGTTCTCGTCATTTTCAATATTTGGGTGTCCTCTTCTGTATTATAGAGGATGGCTGCCACCAGCCACGCCTCATCAATTTCTGGGGGCACTCTACCTATTCTTATTCTGGCCGCACGTTTGCCACAGTAAGTCGGTAGTAGCGCCCACTCAGCCGATCTCAACGGTACAGTGGAGTACTTTCTCGCTTCTTCCTCACTCACGAAGCACACCTCCACTGTGTCTATGCCGTACTTCTTTCCTCTGGTGTAGTACGTCGTTGAATCCTTAACCCCTCTCAAACACTCCTCAACCGCCTCCACTGCTACTATTTCAACTTTTTTCGTTGCAATATTCAGCGCTCTATATACTATGATTCTTCTCTCTGTTCTTTCTATGACTTCCTTAGGAGGCGTCAACCTCAGTCTGTTTCCCTCCTTTCTTGAAGTCTGTTTCTTCCAATTTAATTTCTCTAAATTGCAGTATATCTGCTGTTAGACCTTTACCAGTCACCGCAACGTAACTGCCCGCTTGTACTGGTTTACCTTCCATAACAATATTATTTACAACTTCACCCATAAATGGGGAAGAAAAACAAAAATTCAGATAACAAAAATCCAACAATTCAGCAGTATAACAGTTTAACAATAACAGTACTCATATGGAGCGTACACGAATCAAACTCAACTGACTCAAATACAACACTAACAACAACACCAACGTTCTCTCAACGATTAGCCAGAGATGATTTTTAAAATGAGAATATCTGAAATAAAGTCGACGGCTCTCACAAACGAGAATAAGAAAAATGAACCCGACCGCGCTCAAAAATTAAGTAAAAAAAAAAAAAAAACGGAAAAATAATCCCGAATCCTTGTCCGGTATCGGATCGATTCCAAAATATAATCGGTTCGTGCCAGTCACGAGGCCAAACATCCCTGAAAGTTTCATCCCAATCCATCCAGTGGTTCTTGAGATATCTTGTCGACGGACAAACAAACAAACAAACACGATTGAAAACAATACCTCCACCTTTGCTAAGGCGGAGGTAATAATAATAATCCTTTCTACTATTGGCACAAGCTCTGAGATATTTATTTTTAGGGGAGGGGCTAGTCGATTTCATCAACCACAATACGTGATTGGTACTTATTTTATCGATCCTGAAAGAATGAAAGACAAAGAGATACATTTACGTTATACACTTTATAGGGAAATATTTTATTTAAGTAGAGACTGGGATGGAATTTAGAGGTGTGCTTGGAAAGCTGATTGAATTACTGGCCAAAAACCACAGCCAGTCTACAGTAATACTGACTTTGTCTTGAACTTAAAACATTTCCACATTTTTATGCATCTGTCTGTTCGTGTAGGTGTATATCTATGTGTGTATGTATCCATGTGCGAATGTGTATGCGCGTGCGCATGTATGTGTGTGTATGTGTGAGTGTATGTGTGCGTGCATAAGTGCACATGTATAGTCGTGCGAGTTTTAGTCGCATTCCTATCCACCATAGAAATATTACGTGTCTCTCCTTTGTACAGTTTATTTCATATAGATAACAGTTTAACAGTATCGCAATAATTTTTAAAAAAAAAGAAAAAGGCTCAAACCCCCCCACAAGAAAAAGAATAAAAACCAAAGAAAAAGAATAAAACCAAAGAAAAAAAGCAGAACAACAAAACCAAAGGAAAAAACAAAAAAAAAAAATGCAAACAAAACCCGCGTGTAATTTTTTTAGTTCTCACACTTGCGCACTTTCTTACTCTGTGTTTTATTTTGCTTTATTTTCCTACGGGACCCACTTAGTTGGCATTTGTAAATTAGAAAAAAGAAAGCATTTATTCACCAAATAGAGATTATCCTGTATTTCTATTTTGGTTAATCATTCTTGTCTGCCTCTAACAAGATCATATATCTTCTAAAAAAGGAAAAAAGAAAGAAGAAAAAGAAAAGAAATTAAATTGTCTTAATCTTATTTT
>NC_068981.1:126320394-126327894 GCF_001194135.2 Octopus bimaculoides
TCTAATGTTATTTTTCTAATTCTAAAATTTATAAATTCATTTTTTACATCTGGTTCTGGGGAAAATAAAAATTTAAAATAACCAAGAGGAACCAAGCAATGCTTCTGTTTCTTGCATAGTGTTAGATGAATTTCCTACAAGAAGGATGTACGCTTTTTTGTATTCTTTCTTTCTGTTGTTTCTACTATTACTCGAAGTTTACTGCTCCTCTAATGAGCAAGTACATGACCTTTTCCTCCAAGCCCATCTGGTGCATGCACATTTCCTCCTCGACACTCTGCTCTATCATTACTCTTACTGCGTCTCGCACCAAACCTAACTCTAACCGTTCATTGTTTCCTAGAACTGCATCCTTCTGAGATTCCATGCCAACCCACATGTTTCCGGTGGGCGTCATCAACTTCATCAGTCTCATCAATCTCATTAATCTCAATTGCACATCATCCTTATCAACTTCCTCAGTCTCATCAATCTCATAAATCTGAACTGAACGTCGTCATCTTCAACTTTATCAGTCACATCAATCCCAACTGAGCGTCATCCTCATCAACTTCATCAATCTCAACTGAACCTCATCCTCATGAACTGCAATCTCAACTATCATCCTCATTGATCTTTTACAGATCTTGAGTTGTCCTTCTTCCTCTGACTAGATCAGTGGTTCCCAACCTGTGGTCCACGGACCCGTGGTGGTCCGTGAACTAAATTCAAAATTTCACACACACACACACACACACACACACGCACGCATATGCATAAGGATATGCATATTAAAAAGGCGGCAGTGGGAAAACGCATTAAAAGTGTAAAGGTTGAGAACGACTGGACTAGATCATGACAAATGTACAAGAGTTAGTTAGTAACATGTAGCATCAGAAGATAGAAATTTTCCCTGTGGTTGACTTTGCCTTTCGTCATATTAAAGTCGATAAAATAAAGTACCAGTCAAGTACTGGGGTCGATGTAATCGACTTAGCCCCACTCGTTAAAATTACGACCCTTGTGACAAAATTTTAAGCCACGTGAATGTAGAAGTTTGGAGAAACAGGAAAACGGTACCGGTGACTCAAGGTGGGAATATGGTGAGTCGGTATTCCTAGAACTGGCAATATCTGAGAAAAATGGTCGGACTTCAGTGTCTTATAAAAAAATTCAGTGGGAAAGGCATAGCCACTTCTTTGTCTAGAGGTAATATTTATTCGCACTTAAACGTGGATGTTCTGTTAGAACAAACTATACGGCAGTTGATACCTTGAGAGAAACTCTTATACTGGCTTTTGGTGCAAAATGACCTCTTGTTTATATTGCTAGTGGGGAGATAAATACCTGTCATCTCACGCGGCGAGACCACCAGGTCACGTGGTTTTGACCTTCCTTGGTCTCTCGGAAAATAAAAGAGCATTACATCTAATTAAAATATAAAGACATTGTGAATGAATTAGAATATGGAATCACTGTATCTAATCAAAATATAAGGCCGTTGTGCTTTATCAAAATGTAGAACCATTATACCTAATCAAACCATAGGACGAACGTAGTTGTATAAAACACTGAACCTTTGTGTGTTATCAAATTATGGAACCATTCTATTCAACAATTTCTAATATAAGCAGAAGGACTACAATTTTGAAAGGAGAGTATTAGTCGGTTCTACAGCGTCCATTATTTGACTGGTATTTTATCGATCTCGAAAGGGAAAGAGGTAAAGTTGATTGCAGCAGGATTTGAACTTAGAACGTATAGTGTTTTTTCAGACACTCTAATGATCCTGCCACATCGCCATCCTCCAATTATAATCATCAAAATATTGAATCAATGTGCCTAATCAAAATATAAGCTGTTGTGAAGATAACAGAGCTAAACAGTAAATCCTCGATAGACTGAGACTGCGACTTATCTTTGTTAATCAATTAATGGCATTTCACTTCAGTTATATTGATAATATTAGTAGAAAGGCATGGACATCAGTGGTCAAGAAGCTCGCTTTGCAATCACATGGTTTCGGTTTCAATCACACTGCACGGCACCTTGGGCGGGCAAGCGTTTTCTACTATAGCTCTGGATCAACCAATGCCTTGTGAGTGAATTTGGATGATAGAAGCTGTATGAAAGCCCGTTGTATGTATGTATGTATGTATGTATGTATGTGTACGTGCATACGTGTGTATGTGTGTGTGTGTTCGTCCCCATCACCGCTTGGCAACTGGTATTGGTTTATTTACGTTCCCTTACGTTCGGTAAAAAGAGACTGATAGAATGAGTACCACACTTGAAAAAAAAAATACATACTGGAATAGATGTCTTCCCATAAACCCTTCAAAGCGGTGCCCCGGTGTAGCCGCGGTCCAATGACTGAACCAAGTAAAAGGGTAAAAAGTAATCACATCACTTCAATTCAGACTTTTGTCACCAATGCAATGCATCCGTACTTTGACAAAAGGAATCAATATTTTCAGTAACTTTGTTATAAAATGCAAAGTGCAAAGCAAAAAGTAAACAACTCCCGGGTAAATAGAGACTTTACTTTAGTTTCAATTTCTGACGGAAGCTATTCTACTTCATTTACATCCCTAGGGCCCTGGGGAAAGATAAGAACAGCCGTAAAATTCAATTCCTAACTTCCTTGAACCAGATTGTATTGTTAAAAGAGACCAAACTTTCATATGGTGATAACTGATTTCTATAGCAGTCGTAACAACGATAGCATCAACGACAGAACAAGGGAGCTTTTATGTGGTCTCTCGACCCGCTAGAGATAGTTGACAAATCTGTTGTTTGGCTTTAACTTTGGGCAAGTCAAGCGATAACGCTTAGAGGCTCTCGTTGGCTCCTCCAGTTATTATTAAACGGGGACTGGTAACAAACATAATGAAGTAAATCCCCAAATTTATTAATTTATTAACATTAATCTCGTAATGAAGATAAAAGGATTTTGTCCATCCACCTTTTCCAACCACAATTCCTGAGGGTCGTCGGGGTAATGTCCTCAGGCATCTCCTCAATAAAGTTCTCTCAGAAGCAACCGCCATTACATTTTCCAGATGGATTCCCAAGCGTGACCAACCGAGACAATAGATATTATCCAACCATATCGCTCATAGTCTACTCTTATTTATTTAATGATGATTTTTGTCAAGAAAGGAAAGGATGGTAACTCCCAAAACCAAAATGATATAAAATGGAGTGGAAACACACAGTGGAAAGTGAGTCTGATGTCTGGCAAGTACGGTAAAAATTCCAGACACGTTTCGGCCTTATTTAAATCAGTCTAACTCGATGATTTTTAACCGTTTTATTATCAAGGACTTCTTTTATTTAAATGAATGTTTCAGCGGAGCTCAGGCAGTTGAAAGTTATGTTTAATCAAGAAGCTGGTTTAAGTAATTAATAACGAACCCGTTTTCTCAGTTCCATCATTCTATTGAAGAAATATGCAATTAAATAAATAGTAGTGTAAAAATAATAAAAATCTAACTTGCTTAATGAGATAGCTGATACTGCTTTGTTAATACTATGTTTGAATTTCGGGTTCAATGACAAACACTTGTAACGGTTAGTCATTATAAATATGATCTAAATATATTAAACTATTCCTAAAGATTTGGAAATGACTCTAAAGTTTTATTTTTATCAGCCTTATCGTGATTAATCATACATTTTACACTGCAGCGTCTTGGAAGTTTGAACTTAGCTCACAAATTTCTAGGAATTAGCGGATCACAAGTTGGGAACAACTGGGCCTTCAAGTACTTATTAGATCCAAGATGACTGAAAGAATAAGGATTTTGAGTAAAAGACATTCACAAATTAAGCAAATTAGAATAAGAGTGGAGGAAATTTGCCAGAGATTCCCTTCACATGAAGTACTGTCTGTTTCCCTGAGAAGCATTCAGTTATTCGACTCCTTAAATTAGCGAGTACGTGGCCGAGTATTCCCCAGTCATATGCACACTCTTAACACAGTTCCTAAGCCGAATTTGTGCATCACATTACGTGCAAGGCTGGACGATTGTATTACAGGGACAGTCCATCCGGATTCTCACTTTCACTCACAAGGTTTGGGTCGATACGAGGTTACAGTAAAGACACTTATCTAAGATGCCATGATGTGGATCGAATCTGAGACCACATGGTTGCGAAGCGAGTTCATTAGCCACCTAAACCACATCTGCGCCCACATTTAGTAGGGGGTAGGAGGAAGAGGTTAAAGTATTTAATGTAATGAACCACCCCACCCCCAGCTTCGTTTTAATAATTGGTATTGTATCTTTAGTGAATAATAAAAAGAAACATTTGCTTTAGTTATAATTTTCAAGAAAAACAAGGGAGGCAACTCCGAAATTAAAATTAATTAAAAATTAAATGGCGCCATGCAGCAGAAGTGGACTTGAATTTACTGTTAATGATTAATAAAATAGAACTGAACTTCGTATTACTTATGCAGTCAAAACATAACCTTCAGTAAACAACGATTTGTTGATGAGGATTTCATATGATTGCTTTGAATAGACAAATTATTTTTCCAGTTTCATGTTGATCTTCAGACAATGAAACAAGTAATTTTATATTGCTATAAACAAGTAACTTTATATTTCTATTTCTGCTTTCATAAAGCAGTCGTACTGATATTTATTTACATGAAATTTACGAGGAATGTCATATTAAAAAAAAAAGTATGTAACATTGCATAGCGTCATTTTAAAACCAATTATAATTACACATTTTACACTGCAGTCTCTTGGAATTTGGAGACTCCCATTGGTGAGTCACTGGACCTATTCAGTACCATCTTAAAGCATGGATACACTGGGCTGTTACTCAGAGCCCCCACGGGTTCAGAGACCCAATTCTAATTCATGTATCCTATAGATTACTGTCCATAAATATTATTACAGGACTCGGTGCGTTGATTTATCCGAGGGCTCACAATGTCGCTAAGGCAGCCCTGGTCCCATTAGTGCTTACTGGATAATCAAGGTGACTGAAAAAATACATATTTTGAATAAAAAGCATTCACAGACTGGGCTGGCTAAATAACAGATTAGAAATGGGACAATTAACGGTGGTGCTGGGAATTTATGTGCGGCAAGAATTTTGTTGTGTTTTTAGAAACAAGTCTTTTAGTATTAGAAATGGAGAAAGAAAAACAAACAAACAAACAAACAAACAAACAAACAAACAAACAAACAAACAAACAAACAGAAAAACAAACAAGCAGACGACCTCCCATAAAGCAGCAACAAAAAATCCAAATGTATTGTGTTAGTCTCTCACAGTAGACAAATCCGATTGGTATCGACATAGTAAATCTATTTCGGCACTCTGTTTATCTGTCATGGGGATATATTTCTTTTTTGTCTTCTGCCTTTCTACCATCGACACTCACGATGGCTACGAGGATAACGCCGTTTTAAGACCGCTTTCCGGCGAAGGTGACGTGGAAGCTTGGATAAAAATATGAAGCTCGTGACGAAGTTGGAGGATTCAAGGGAAGTCCGCTGAATCTGTATCAAGAAATTGATTTAGCGGATCAACTTCGAGAAGATTGAAGAGCAACTGAAGGATGCGTATCTGGAAGGAGAATACTAATTCTAGGGAATAACGTGTTACTTATGTCTTTAGAACCATCCCGAACAGTTTTAATGAAGTAACAGAGAGAAAATGCCCAAGGAGGCCAACTATATACCAGAAATAGCAAAATGAGTACGGATCTTCCTTAAAAATTATTTCCGGCCACGAGAATTTTAAAGGAAAATTTGGTTGATATGTCGGCATTATAAAATCGAAACTGCTGAAGCATCATCCTGAGGCTGTAACTGAGGGAGAAAATGTAACGATTCTTTGAGACTTTCCAGTACATACAGACTGGACCATCAAAGCTAATAAACCAGATATTTTTGTGAAAAACCAAAAGAATAAAATTTATTTATTGATTGACACGAGCATACTTTATGATCATGACGTTTCGGCAAAAGAATTTGATAAGTTCAGAAAATATAAAGATCTGCTGATTGAAATCGAAAAAATGTGGCATCTCAAGACCATTACAATATCAATGATTGTAGTAGCACTTGGAATGATCAAAAAGGGAACTGAAAATTATTTGAGGATGATCTCTGGATTACCATCCATGCTGGAAGTGCAAAAAATTGTCTTAACTGATACGTCACACGTATTGAGAAGAGCATTATCAGTGTGAATTTTCTTCTCCCCTCTTATTTTTTTGCTTTCTTTTTCTTTTCATATTTTCTTTTTTCCTTCTTTCTTCTGCCTTTCTTCCCTTTTTTTCTATCACATGACTTGGTAAACGAACAACCTGGTGTGTTTATTTTAATGGCCCCCACCAATGTATACAGTGAGTTTCTTTGCCCTAGGTGTTGGGAAGAAACTCGGTAAGAAATGGAAACAAAACTGAAAGAAGAAGATAATAATAGTAATAATGGTTTCAATTTTTGGCACAGGGCCAGCGGTGTTTGAGGAGAGCGAGGAGCCTATTATATCGACCCAAGTACTTGACTCGTACTTCTTTTATCGACCCCGTCCCGAAAGGAGGAAAGGCAAAGTCGACTTCAGCATAATTTGAATTCAGAAGCTAAGGACGGATGACCCAAGTACTTGACTCGTACTTCTTTTATCGACCCCGTCCCCAAAGGAGGAAAGGCAAAGTCGACTTCAGCAGAATTTGAATTCAGAAGCTAAGGACGGATGAAATGCTGTTAAGAATTTGGTCCGGTGTGCAAACGATTCTTACATAGGTACAAGGCAAGGAGGCGGGTAGTCACTTAAATAAAGCATAGTTCATGACTAATGTTTTCTTTTTATTGAACCCGGAAGGATGTTGATGATGATGATGATGATGATGCGTTATAATGAAGAGGAAAAGATTATACTGATGAGGTTAGCACTTCGTACGCATTCCCCAATTGTCGAAAGTCCAGTAATAATTATCTCCAGGTTTTGATATCTGGTTAGTCAACCACCTGCATTTGGGGGTTGTCGGAAATACAGTCTTCACTGTTAAATACTAAACAGATGTTTTCACACGAGATACTCAGTCGGCTATGGTGATTAGTCACTAGAAGAAAAGGAAGGAAGCAAGCAAGAAAAGAAAACTTAAGTTGAAGCTTAAAAGTGAAGACTAAGAAACAAGACAAGAAAAGGAAGAAGAGTAGGAAAAAAAAATAATAAGATGAAGAAGAATGAGACTAGGGCAGTGATGAAGACGATGACGGCGACGACGACGATGATGGTGGTGGTGGTGGTGGTGGTGAGGATGAGGATGGGGGGGATGAGGAAGGGGAGGATGAGGATGGTGAGGATGATGATGATGGGGATGACGATGAGGATGATGATGACGATGGTGGTGATGACGATGGGATGATGATGATGATGATGATGGAATCGTGCACGTCTGCTTGAGGAGAACGAGCGTTTTAACATGTGCAAAGAGGTTATTATTATTATTATTGTTATTATTATTATTATTATTATTATTATTGT
>NC_068981.1:126330394-126332746 GCF_001194135.2 Octopus bimaculoides
TTTTAAATCATTCTGCTTTGGATGTTTTAAATGAATTCTGTAGGTAATTTGGATGAATACAGCTAGTATTTATTTTATTAGCGCAGATCAAAGCACTGAATAACGGAGCTGAATATTGTAATATATTTTTAGTCCAGTGCTTCACCATTTCCGTTTCTCCACCACCTTTGATAACATAATAATATAATAATAGTTTCAAATTTTGAAACAAAGAAAGCAATTTCGGGGGAGGGGTAAGTCAATTACATCGACCCCTAGGCTCAACTGGTACTTATTTTATCAACCTCAAAAAGATGAAAGGCAAAAGTCGGCCTCGGCGGAATTTGAACTCAGAACGAACAGACAGACGAAATGCTGCTAAGAATTTTGCCCGGCGTGCTAACGATTTTCCCAGCTTGCCGCGTTCACTCAATGATATAATAATGATAGCTTAAAATCTAAGCTATAATAATTATTGCATATGTTGAGAAGTGCATATATTTCAAGAAGGGCAATCGATAATGTATCCTGGACAGACCCGTTTTTTCTGTAAAACAACTTATAGCTCATATAACCATTTCTCTATAAATTTGAGTCGTTTATATTTGTGTAAAACGTTAAATGTAGGAATAAAGAGAATAGAGTTCAGACAAGATTAGATAAGTTGCTCAGTAAATACATAGCCTATTCAACTAAATATTCAATTTACTCAATCCGCTCATTCAAAGAGTAGAAATATATTGTTGATGACATAAGAGTGACGCGAATATGAGCTCGTTCTTCTTAAAGCAGAGAGGAAGATAAAAAGGTAAACTATTCTAGTTTTATGCGAGATACATCTACGTATACGTTTGCTGGTTGAGTGCACCTCCGTGTATAAGATGCCCATTATAGATTGTAAATATATATCTCGCATATTTCAAAAGAAATATCATGGAGCGCAACTGGTTTGCTCTACGATATTTAACTTTCGCTGATTCTACCTCTTAATTAAAAGAAATCCGTGATAAAGTATAACTTATCGCTCCTCATATCGTACGTAATACACAGTGGACAAATACATGGCTAACTTTCAGAGTTAAATTAAAATAGTCGCATCAGTATAACTTAAGGGGAAGATATTTTCTATCATATGTAAATTTACACCACTAGAACCATTGAGGGACCAAATAAATGCAATGTCTGGTGTTTGCCAATTAGAATCACCAAAATGAAATACATAAATATGAATTTGCTGGACCCCCTCCCTACAAAACAAGAAGCGTTAATGACTTGATACAACCTTATCTCTGATTTGATATCACTTCACACCGTGTTTACCGCTCACACTCATTCAAATTACGCAAAAAAGAAAGTGAAATTCTATAGGTAATTTGGATACAGGCCCAGCTAGTCAGAACTATAAAAAACACATTATTCCACGACTAATAATTATATTGTTACTGATTTTATTGTTGCAGTTGTTGTTAGTGTTGAACGTGTTAATACTTTCCCATTTCTTGAAAGCGCAAGTGATGAAGTAGCAGTCGATAATTTTATAGGTGAAATCGAGAAGATACAGGTGTTCAAGTGAAAAAAATAGGTAAGAAGGTATGAAGAAAGGCAGGTAGGTTAGACTCAGGTATCTAAGATTTCAATAGCAAAATATTTGCGATGACAACAACGGTAAACTTAGCCCAAATATCAATGTAAGCCGTAAGCATTCGCAGCCTGTGTGAGTTGTGGCGCTCTTTACTCTACAAGTATGCTGTCATAGAATAAGCACGTAGTTTAATCTTGAATCTATATTAACTAAAGGTTCATTTATACTACCTCTGCTGGTTACTGACTAATTGTTTGTCGTTACAGATTGCTTTTGTTGTTGTTTAGACCTAAATAGACTCTAGCAAGCAGATCTATGATCAAAGGCATTCCAGCCATGACCATCCGATTTTTTAAAGACGGAGTATGCTCTGACTAAATTATCTAATGTATCCTTTCTTTTTTAATCAAGACAGCTGGGCGGGATATAAGGAAGATTTGGCAGCTATTTATAGCATTTCTAGCACGTTGAGCAGCACTTTGAGGATCCATTGTTAACTCGTATTGTCACTGCTGTGAGAATTAATGACACTGCAAAGACATTGAAAAACAAAAAACAAAAAACAAAAAAATGATTTGTCAACATTTACTTATTCCTGGAAATAAACTGTCTACACTAAGGATAAAATGTGAACGAAATACCGAAATATCAGTTCTCAATTAAATTACAAAGTATTTCTAGACATAGTTTCGGGTTCATCTCCATTGCACGAAACCTTGGGCAGTGTCTTCTACGATAGCCCCGGGCCCATTAATGCCTTGTCAGTGAATTAAGCAAAAAAAAAAAAAAAA
>NC_068981.1:126332756-126338380 GCF_001194135.2 Octopus bimaculoides
AAAAAAAAAAAAAAAAAGCTGTGTATGTATGTATGTATGTATGTATGTATGTATGTATGGGTTTGTCCCCAACCACTTTACTTCCTTGTAACATAGCTGTTTGGCAAAAGAGGCCAATAAAATAAATATCAAACTTAAAAATAAGTATTGGGGTCGATTTGTTCGACTAAATCTATCAGGACAGTGCCCTAGTATGGCCACAGTCTAATAACTCATAAATAATAGAAAAATAAAAAAATAAAACCAAGACAAAAGCAACACGCGATTACAAAATTCCCAAAATATTGAGTTTTGAATCATTACCACATTGTATCGATTTTATGATAACTTTTATGATTGGTTTCTCTTTGATCACATGTGTTTAGCTAAGAAGGCCTTGGCTTATTTTCCAATGTCATTATTTTTAATTGTCGAGTCAATGAAATAATTTTCACGTTAAAGCTATAAACTTCTGTAGTCGGTAGCTTTGCGTTGATTATGCTTCGCTGTCCAGAGTAGACCTCATGGATACCGAAAACCAGGCTCACTCTCTACATACAGTAAAATTTATATAAGTTTTGTTTAATGGAAATTTTATGAATTTTCTCCCGTTTTTAGTGAGAATAATTTTCATTAATACTAATGAATTTTGTTCTCATTTCAGTTGCCTAAAAATTATTTTCGATCCACCATTTCATGTGTGGTAGCTTGCGCTTGACTGAACGTTCTTCACAGAAAATCGTACTTGAGATATTTTCAATATTATTAAAAGCTCTATGTATGTACCATATTATGTTATTTTCGGGCACAGTCGGAATCTGTAGCATACTAAATCTGTCATGTTTATTTATATTCAGCACAGTGAAAATTACGAAAATTTAAAAAAAGAAATGGAAAACTATGTTTTTATATACAAGTGAAAAACATTGGAAATTTATTAACATATGTCTTCTCTCTCATTTTACAACCTCCTGTGACAACAAGTAACGACTAACATATTTGACCGCCTTTCTGTCACTGTCATTTGAATCATTGTGCTGTCCTTTCTTTCGAGCTGATCAATGTTAGGTTCTGTTTTGGTTAGTCACCGTTTAATTTTTTTCGTATTCTAAAACAATTTCGATGCATTCTTTCCGATAAATAAAATTTATATAAAGAAAAACACCCGCAAGATGTGCCATTTCGGAAGCATTCTATTTTTGATATCCACACAAACTTGGTGTGAAAACGCGTAGACAATGAATAAACTAAGAATATGTGTTTATACAGGTCGTCTATTTTTGAGTCACAGTAAATTGTTTTCTGAGTTGTTTCGCTGTTTCGCTTTTGGTTGTGTTTCAGTATTATTTGGCAGCATCACTTCTTCAAACGTTATCTCTGCTGTCATAACGAAGGCTGTAAAAAAAAAACTATTGCTATTTAAAAGTTGAAGTTTTAAGACAGCTGTTTTAATCTCTGATGTCAGTGTGCTCCAAAGAGAGTCTAATATTTGTTTAAAAAGTTATCTTTTGGTGGTCTTTTCTGTCGTTAATGATAAATTTACTCCCCAGTAAACACGGTGTTACCAGTATACAAATAACATCATGATTAATTATATTTTGTTTTAATGTGGACAATGGTGAACTTTGGATTTTACTGAAACTATTGTCCGCCTATTCTGTCCAATATTCCTTAAGTCCGTTATAAAATTAGAAATAGAACAAATCAATTTTATTTCATGTAAACAATAAGAATAAACATCTTATTATTCCACGCATCCTTTCCTCCTCCGTCACGCCTCCCAAAACAAGTTGCAGGTTGATTACTGACTGTACTGGTGGAGACGGCAATATATTTTTCGAATGTACCCTTCTGACTAAGATCCTAATTAATTCACACGTCGGATGATACAGTATGGCTGTTCTTTCAAACAGTCATACTGTATCATACTCCATCACACACACACTCACGCGCGCGCATGTATGTGCTTGTGTATGATATATATATATATATATATATATATATATATATATATATATATGTTCATATTGCAGCTTTTGGTGGTCGTATTCGCGCCAGGCACCAAGCTGTGGCAGGGATGTATATCGTCGCCTCTCCTTTTCATAATCTTTATGAACTGGATTGATATACGCAGCCACTGTGGAAGTAGTATTACAGTTAGTGGGTGTAGGATCACTCGGCTGATATTTGTAGAGGACATGGAGCTTCTTGACTCATCAGAAGGTGATAACCAGCATGCGCTAAATGGGTTCGCAGCCGAGTGCGGCAAGATAGGGAAGAGAATTAGTGTTGCGAAGACTGAGACATGGGTCCTCTCAAGAAAGTCTTCCAAATGCAGTTCGCAAGTTATTGGACCATCACTGAGACAAGTGGAGAAGTTTTAGTATCTCGGAACCTTATTTACGAGTGATGAGAAGCAGGAGGTTAGATAAGATGCTAGAATTGCAAGTGCTGACACAGTAATACGCCATCTCCAGCATTCGATCCTCAGAAGAGGAGAGGTCGGCAAAAAAGCCGAACTCGCTATTTTTATTGGTGTTCGTGCTTATCCTCAAATATGGTGATGAATGTTGGGTAATGACCAAAAGAGTACGAGCTCGAATATAAGTACCTGAAATGGGGTTCCTTCGAAAGATCTCTGGATTAACGTTATTCAACAGGGTGCGTAGTTCAGAAATCAGAGAGTCTACCCCGGTTGAGCCGCTAATTCTCCGCATTGAGCTCTGTACTACGGACATGTGATTAAAATATCACAGGAAAGAATCGCGTAACGGATTCGTTAAGCCGAGTTAACAGGAAGGAAACCTAGGGGTAGACCAAGATCGAAGTGGTTGTATAATATTCAGAGTCTCACTTGGTCACGCTTAGGAATCCAACTGAAAAGTCTAATGACAGTTGTTTCTGATAGGACCCTATGGAGGAGGTGCCTGAGGATTCTAACCCCAACGGTTCTCCTAAGAATAGTGAGCGGAGGAGATTGGATGGGTGGATGTAGAATGTGTTAGCAGTGTTAGCACCATTATATTTAAGGAGACAGGACATAGTATTTTCTTAAAGCAGGAGGTGGGAAGTGATACTGGGTGGAAGGTAGATTGTTTGGGTAATGCAATATCAAATGGTTGATATTCGGACTTGGATAAAGACAAATGAACGGAGATTAGTTCTGTGCACTTGAGAATATTTGTGGAGGTAAATGACAAGAAATTATCTTTGGAATTAATGAATTTGATGAAAGGTTTTGCTACTGTCTATGGTGACGAGCTTGATTTAAGTTTATTAAGACCAAAACTCGTATGATTATAACATAAAAGAGTGTCAGATTCTTTGGGGCTCATACTGGGGTCACTGATATATTCATGGCCTCCTAATGCTCATAATTTTGGATAATTAATCGGTCACTGATTTGATTAGATAATCTAGATTTATTGCGGAGGAATCACAAACTGACGTTTTCCTGTTTTGCAATAGGAAGAATGTTTAAAAAATGACGTTTGACGTGACTAATTCAAATGACAAACAGGAAGGTGGAGGCTTTCAGAACATTTATCTATATACAAAGTAAACAATATTTTTAAAAGTGTCTAAACGGAAACAAAATGGAAAGAATGAATATAGATAATGTAATACGAATGGCTTTGCTATTAGATTGATTGTCTCTCTTATCGGCTAAATTACCGCTTGGAGCATAAGTATTAATCTTGAAGTGTTAGGCAATGGTGATCAGTGCATAAGATACGATCATGGCAAATGTTCCATTTCGTATTCAGTAATCTATTGCCGTTGGTACTTGAAAATATATCGAAGCTTGTAGAATTTAGATACAGGATAGTAACGAGGATCTATTTTAAAATGTTGATATGTCTGAAAGACTGTCAAAATGGGAACAATTTAATTGCTTTAGCAGAAGGTTAATCAAAAGAAATCAAAGTCTATGCACAAAAATTTACTAAGTGTATCTTAACTTCACCTGAAAATCTGAATTTTTCCCAATCCTACGGTGCTTTCATTCTTTCTTCTTTAATCTTGTAGCGGATATTACAAATTGTTTTTAACTTTCAAAGAATCATTTCGCAGTGTAACATCATCTTTTTTCATCAAATTTTGATTAAATATTAATTACTAATTTTCCAGTGTCCATTATAGCAAAAATGTTCTATTTACTCTTGTAAAAGATTTTGATCCGAGATAACCTTCATGGGCCATAAACAATTAGTCTCCTTCATCTTCTACCCAAATTCTTGAACATGTAAACAATTTAAAAGATTCATGCTGAAAGTAAGGCTTGGAAGCTTGTCAAATCACCAAAATCTTTAGTGTTTTCTGTAATAAAATAGTCACAGAGACAATTTTGGTGAATGAAGGCTTTCGACTCCATCGAACAAGAAATATTATACTGAAGATACTAGCAGAACTTGTCATTGTTTTAAAATCACTGCTGTACTAAAATAATTGTATTTCAAATGACTTCCAAAAATACCGAGACTACAAGTGTTATATTCAAATAAGTAGATTGTAACATATTTACAACTTGTAAACACCACAGGAAATATCAAATAAATTGTGTTACAGGAAAATAATCGTACGCGTGGCGTATTTTTGTACGCCACACCAAGAAAAATATGTAAATCACTTCACACCCGCTTACTTGATACAGGGATTCATTATTAGCCTGAAAGAAAATCTTTTCACCTAACTGCACCAGGTAAATTTTAGGTTTGTGTATTTTAGCAGCATGTTCAATCAAGTGAGATATTTTGATAAAGAAATATCAGTTGGTTGTCTCATGCCGTGCAAAGAGGTAGAAGTGCTTAGTAGGCATAGCATCAATGTGAGGTTGAAAATATAAGTCAGCAACGTACTAGCAAGCCTTTCTAAACATTGTACAGAGTCAGTTCAAACCTGTGGGATGTTATTAACAGTTGTGGATCTGGAAGCTACTCAATGTTAATAGCATCAACATACGTATATGTGTATTTAGGCATCATTCATATTTTAAATTAGATGAATAGCACTCAATTCGGCTCGATAAGATTCTTTAGTTCACATTCAAATAGCTATAAACTGTGAGATACTGAATTTTGTGAATGATGTCATGCCTTAGAATAAGGTTATATTTTGCTGTTTGGACAGATGGTGATATGAATTTAATATTTCACACCAGCTTGACATAAACAACATCTATTATCGCAACGTGGTAGTTTTGCTGTATACTTATCTCAGTTTTTTCGTTTAGTAGATAAATGTCTGAGATTTCTTTATATTTATTTATATTTAAAAAACAAAATCAATTGTATATTAAAAACAAATCATTATTTTTGAGACTAGTTACTGTCGTCTGGCAGAGATAAGATCATAATTCGTCTTTATTTTATTTCACTTTGTTTTTACATTTCTGATGCCCTTGAAAAAGTATGTATGTTACACGCTTTCATTTCTTCTCACGTCTTGTGTTGATGTAAGTGATCAATATGAGAATGTTATGAATATTCCAAGCACCCATTTCATTTTACTTCAATATATTGAGCTTCTGTTATCAAGAAGAAAAAATAGAAAAATATATATTGAAGTCTTCCGTTGTATAAGATGACAAAATTGTTTTCTTGTGTTTTGAACATTATGAGGTCTATGTAAATAAGTATGTATAT
>NC_068981.1:126338659-126340368 GCF_001194135.2 Octopus bimaculoides
ATATATATATACATACACGCATTTTGTACATAGTTATGAATGGATATGCCTCTTTAGTAGACTCAACGGATGAATCTCTAAAATGGTTTACACGTTCCACTGACTATTTATATTTGTAAGATCCCAATTAGTTTTGTTTTGCAGTTTCTTTTAGATAATTATTTGATTAATGAACATTTTTACTCTAACAGTTTCATTTTCTTGAGTTGAATCAACGATTAAGATTGTGAATGAAAATCTATAACGTTAGTAGTGAAGCTGAAGTTTCTGTATTAGTTCTGGGTAAATGTGTTTGTTCGTAACTTTATATGACATTTCCGCATGTTTGTATGACAGATTATCTTCAAGATAATCGCCACAAAAGCATTTGACGTATGGCTTCTGTCACAGAACGATGTACTTGCATTTTTAGTTATTTTCATTGAAATATTTCTGCAAGATTCTTTTTCTAATTAAAAGGTGTCCGTACAATCCATGTTTCTGGCTGCCTTTTACATATATCTTTAAGCAATAGACGTTCAAACAGCCAAGTAGTATTTAATTACGTCACTTTACGTTCATATTCAGAATGTCACCAAAGCCAACTTTATCTTTCCTCCCTCTGGGGTCAACAAAATTAGTATCAGTAATGAACTGAAAGTTGTCCTTAATCAACTATTTCCTCAGCCAAGATTTTAGGCTGTGCTAGAAATCAATATTTCCGGTGAATAAACATTGTATATAGTTTCACGATATTTTTGTGTATCAGCGGAAAGTTCAGATAGTTAATACTTTGCTGACAGAATAACAGAGTAATCACTATTATAATCTGGGAGACGAGGTCAATTTCCTTTATAACAACGTGCTATATTTTTTCATAAGGCAATGTTAGCAAAGCCAATTGTTGAATTTTTCTCTATTTGTGTTTCAATGTTGTTGTGTCGACGCCCCCAGGCGAAGAAGTAGGATCTCCCAAGACATATAAATAGAGGTAATCTGGCCGTGGTAGGTGTGTTGAGTAG
Source organism: Octopus bimaculoides (assembly GCF_001194135.2). Taxonomy (NCBI): domain Eukaryota; kingdom Metazoa; phylum Mollusca; class Cephalopoda; order Octopoda; family Octopodidae; genus Octopus; species Octopus bimaculoides. Next base: position 126,339,661 of record NC_068981.1, read on the forward strand.
CAGTCGAGTAGCAGTTGTGTAGCGGTTGAGTAGAGATCATCCGAAGGTGCTAGATAGCAGTAGCGTTGAGCCGTAACAGTAGCGACGAGGATTTCGTAGCTCACACAGTCACTGGTAGTATTTGAGACATAACAAATGTATTAGGAGAAAATAATTTATATTATTCACAGCGAGTAGTTAGGAATATGCAACGCTTTAATTTGTAAATGTCTAAGCTCATGTAACAACCCGCGGATGTTTTGGATCTACCATTGAATTGAAGCTACGTGTTATGGCTAGAGTGCATAACCTTCTCCCTACTCATAACAGTTTTTATCTTGGCGGTATAGTGCCTGAGACTGAGAAAAAAATAGACGTTTTGCATCTCACACTTTAGCATTCAGGTTACTCTGTCAAATGCAATGCTTATTTATTTACATTGTTTTGAATTAATCATGCATTATCTCATCGCTTTGAGATTTCGATGATGTGATTGTGTATTTTTAAAATGACGTGATGCCAGATCTGGCTTGTTTAAACATAAAACAAGTAGAATATCTGGACCAGCTATGGTTGGTTCAAACGCTAAAGGATTAATTTGCATTCTGTCGATTTTTCTAGTTCACTTTTGATAATTAGAGCATATATTGGCACACTGCCAGGTGTTTGCCAGGGGAAGGTGTAATCCATTGTTACAATCCAACAGTAATTGATTGGTAATTTTATTAT
>NC_068981.1:126341358-126344475 GCF_001194135.2 Octopus bimaculoides
CCACCACCAACAACAACAACAACAACAACAACAACTACTACTACTACTACTACTACTACTACTACTACTACTAGCCACAGCTGCTGCTGCGTTCATTGGAATGTTTATTTGAGTGTAAATTCATATTTAGTTTTTTAAATAATCACTACTAATTAAATGTGACTTTGTCTCACACACAAACATATAACATCACACAGAACGCGCACATATACACACAGACACACATAAATGTATGTATTCTTTTACGCTTTTACTTGTTTCAGTCATTTGACTTCGGCCAAGCTGGAGCACCACCTTTAGTCGAGCAAATCGACCCTAGAGCTTATTCTTTGTAAGCCTAGTACTTATTCTATCATTCGCTTTTGCCGAACCGCTAAGTTACGGGGAGGTAAACACACTAGCATCAGTTGGCAAGCGATGTTGGGGTGGGGGACAAACCAAACACAGAAACACAAACATATATATATATATATACGGCGGGCTTCTTCCAGTTTCCGTCTACCAAATCCACTCACAAGGCTTTGGTCGGCCCGAGGTTATAGTAGAAGACACTTGGCCAAGGTACCACACAGTGAGACTGAACCCAGGACCATGTGGTTGGTAAGCACGCTACTTACCACACGGCCACTCCTGCGCCAATGTGTGTGTGTGTGCGCGCGCGCGCAGTATATATATATATATATATATATGTATATAAGTATGCGCGTATGTGTATATACGTGTGTGTGTGCATGTGTATACATGTATGCGTGTTTATATATATATATATATATATATGTATGTATATAAGCATGTGTATGCATGTATATATATATGTATGTACATTTATATATGTACACAGACGCTTATTCTTGAATATGTATGTATATATATATATATATATATATATATATATATATATATATATATATATATATATATATATACACACACACACGTATGTATGTATGTATGGATGCATGTATGCATGCATGCGTGTGCGCGTGTTTGCTGAAGCAGTCGAAACAGTCGAAATACATTCTAAGATAGTCATTAAATCATAAAGCGACAGCGTCATTATTAAATCTATCATAGACTACTGTCCTTACTTCTAATGGAAATAAATATACAACTAGTTGTGTGTCTCCGCTTGTATATACACACACGCGTATAAGTATGTAAGTGTAAGCCTGTACGTATGTATAACCTCATATAAGTAATCGGTTGGTATGCAAAGTATTTTTTAATGTTGAGAAATATATTCCAAACGAGATGTATACTTTTATCTTCAAGTCATTGGCCCACATTAAGCACCATAATAGATTTCAACACACACATAGGCATAACACATACATGCATGCAGACATAAGCTCCTTCATACTTAAACCCTCTTTACACGTTTATAAATGCCTTTATGTATGTATGTATGTATGTCTCTTCTATTTTTTTAATTATTATAAATCTTCCACTGAGGAGGGAGCCGGTTTCCAACAAAGATACATCTTTGGGATGTAGTTAACACAGACAAATTCACATTTGGAACTTGAGAAAAGTCTTGCATATTTTACTGTTTCACTCACAGATTGCGCTTGTAATGTACGAATTAGTCGGTCGATTTCTCTTTCTGAAAATCCCAGTTTATCCAGATTCTCCTTTAAGCATTTACTAACAAAACCTAGTGTTCCAATTACACTGGGCAATAAAAAAAATTTTTGTCATGCTATTTAAACTTTTTCAGCTGATTTAGAATAATTTTAGAGTGCCGAATCCGAATCTGACATCGGTTTTCAGACAGCATGTGTAGTTTTTTAGTTATTCACAGCATCAGATTTTCCAATCAATTGATAGTATTGATAAAGTGGTAGGCTATTTGCTTTCGATTTTCATTCATATACTCATCACTGAAACAAAAATAAGTGCTGATAGAGGGAAATGTAGGCTACCTGTTAAATTGCCACACAAGATGAGAATTTATTTTACTTTGTTATCGCTGTTATTATAGTAAAGTTCTCCTCACAGTAGGCTATTGATATTAGGTTATAGTAAGACTCTCAGACTCCCTTTTCTTGATAACTGCTAGTGCTGTTACAACAAAGTACATCAAATAAGAGAGTCAGGTTATATGAAAAGTAGTTTAGTAGTAAGTTTAGTTATTTATTAAAGTGATCAATGTTTGAAATTTAGAGATGGAAAAAATTGTTTCGTGATAGCCATAGCTTCAGTTCATTCTGTAATAATTTCAATGATTTCTTTTGAGAAATATATTTTGATGTTTTACAGTTGATTAATTTTGTATTTTAGTTTGCTGATAGACATCATTGAGTGTTAGTTTAGGTTATTACTATATGTATTTATGATGAGCAGAAAAGTTTTTTGTTAAATCACCCAGACAGCTTTTGTTACGTGTGTGGAAAATTTACACCAAAACATCAGAGAAATAAGCTTACAAAGAAATTTTTAAATGCTTACAAGCTTTACTTTGGGTGCAAAGTTTGGGACCAAGATAAACTGTGAGCGCCTCAGGTTTGTTGCAAAAACTGCTACATAGTACTAACCCAATGGCTGAATGGTAAACGGATAAGTATGCCATTTGCAGTACCAATGATATGGCATCAACCAACAAGCCAGTATACCGATTGTTATTTCTGTTTAACTAACATCACAGGTTTCTCTAAGAAGAACAAATTCAAGATTGTTTATCCAGATTACCCTTCAGTTTTGAAACCAGTTGCTCATACTGTTGAAAATATTCCAATTCCAGAACCTCCTTCATCTTTTGACAAAGATAGTTTAAGTGAAGAAAGTACTGCATCTACTTCAATTGAAGGCGTGCCGAGTGATACAGCAGATCACTGTGATGAACTAAGATCTTCAAAAAAAGTGCCTCATTTATTAAGTTATCTTGAGTTAAATGATTTAGTTAGAGACTTGGGTTTAACAAAATAAAAATCAGAACTACTGGGCTCCAGGTTGAAACAATGGAATCTTTTACACGATGATGTAAAATGCTCGTATTTTCGAAAACGGTATACAGAATTGCATGAATTTTTTTATGGAGAAAGACGGTATTTGTTTTTGTTGTGATGCTGAAGGACCCCTACATGAGATGGGGTACGGCCATAATCCTGAAGAATGGAG
>NC_068981.1:126344605-126345639 GCF_001194135.2 Octopus bimaculoides
TCCAGCAAAGCAAGCCTAAAAGCTGTTTTGCTGCATAATGGCAATCAAACGCCTTCAATACCACTAGCACATGCTGTAGGATTAAAGGAAACTTATGAATCAATGGATAAAACTTTGCACTTTTTCAAGTTTCTGGGTCTTTTTTTTTTTGTATGCTGAGTGCTTTCCATCCAGGTCTTCCCTGAGGTAAGAGAGCCCAGCTGTTTCGGCGCTGTATAGGAGATCATCAGGAAGAGAGTGTTTCTTGAGGAGTTCACTGCCAACTCGTACAATGTTGCTCACTTCAGTTTTCAGGACTGCATTAATATATTTATTTTTGATGCTGTTGTTTAGCAGGTGCTGCCTGAGTGATACCATACGGCATTCAAAGGCCGTCTACACTGATCTCAGGGCTCTACCACCTTCATTTCTTGTTAGGTAAAGCCTGTCAACACCACTGTTTCTGTGGAAGTTCCCAGTTGTTGTCAGGATTTTACGGGTTTTGATATCTATGGTGTGGATTTCCTCTACAGACCAATCAAGTATCCCAAATGTTGGGATCAACACTAGTACTGCAAATGCATTGTGGGATATTGTTTTGTTGTAAGAGGAGAGTTCCGATTGCCATATTTTCCTAAGTCTGGTGTAATACTCTCGGGTCACTTTATCTTTATTCACAGTACCTTCATATGATACATTTTCGTCTGTGCCCAGGCATTTGTAACATTCAATGTGTGGAATGGGAGAGACAGAAAGACCGTTGATGTTCAGGTTTCTTTTGGCCAAATTCCATGCCTATATCAGCTGAAAATGTTATTAATTCCAGTTGTTTTTTGGGATTATTAACACTTTTAGCATAAATCTTCAGGTCGTCTACAAAGAAATTACGAGGTACATTGATATTTCTGGCGCACACACACACACACACACACACACACACACACGCATGTAATATTTTAAATCATCTATACAGGTCTCATACATGCATTCATACAAGCGTAAACACACGCACATGCATACTTCGCACATAGGTGTATATATATATATATATATAT
>NC_068981.1:126346042-126346868 GCF_001194135.2 Octopus bimaculoides
TATGTATATATGTATGTATATATATATGTATGTATATATGTGTATATATGTATGTGTATATATATATGTGTGTGTGTGTGTGTGTGTGTGTGTGTGTATGGGTACAGGACGTCACTAACTGTGTAAACAACATGGAGTACGAAAACAAACGAATTAAATACGCAAACGAGAGAAATAAATGGACGACAGGACAAGTAACACAGAGAACGACCCTTCATCAGTTGTCGGCAGTCTATCTACTCTTCATTTCGAGCATTCAACGACAATATGAGTCTTCGAAGACAGTTGCTCCTATAAATTCGAAAATAAAATTTGGGATTTATGGAGGGTCAAAGTTGGGAACAAAAACAGGATAGCGGAGACATACAAGGAAACCAAACGAAAACAAACATCGTTGTTTCCTCTCGTTGTTGGACCACAACGAGAGGAAAATAGTGAACGTTGGGAGAAATATTTTCTCCGAAAAGAGAAAAGATAGAAGAGAGAGAGAAAGAAAACGCCCAGTCCTTAGAACGTCGTGCAGGAAAAAAAAGATGGTCACGTGAGGTAAAGAAAGATGAACGATGATCACGTGTGAGCAACGAGAGAGAGGAAAAGAGAAAGAAGGGAGAGAGAGAGGGAGAGAGACAGATAGAAAACGGTGAAGAGGAGAAAAAGGGAATTAGAGAAGGATAGGGGAAGAAAACAGTATAGAGTACAGTTGCATCAAAAATGTTGCCCTTCAACCAATCTATATTCTTTTTTGATTCTCTAAAAAGCAACCACATGATATGAAACTGACACACCTAAATAGACACACCTGTTTACCAAGTTCTTCATGTATGAA
>NC_068981.1:126347096-126349713 GCF_001194135.2 Octopus bimaculoides
ATGTATATATATGTATATATACACATACATATATTTATGTGTATGTATGCGTGTGTGTGTATTTGTGCGTGTGTATGTCTGTATTTATGTATACATACATCTCTCTCTCTCGCTTCCTTTCTCTCAATTACCACATCTGGACAATCAAGCGTACATTTTTTCTATGTGAAACTACAAGTAACGCAGACCTAAATCCTCAACTATTAACACACACACACACACACACACACACACACACACACACACACACACACACACACACGCTGAAAACATGTTAGTCTACAACTATTTAAAATTATAATAAATATAAAATAGAAAAAACCATATAAAAAGATAACGAAAGAGTATTTCCTCTTTTGCGTTGGTTTCCATATTTCCCCGAGAGTTGACTAATACATATTGTCATTGCATAAGTCTCCTTGTTGGTATTTTTTCATGTCTTAACAGGGTTAGAAATAAGATGCCAAAACGTTGAGAAAAATATATCTGTAATCAAACACCAACATATATATCTTGTAACTTGCTTAGTCTTTTCTTTTTTGAGTAAGTCTAGAAGAATGTCTTGCCTTTTGCAATAAAATTTTAAAAATATAAAAAAGTTACAATTTATTCTTTTAATTTTGTTATTTGCTAATACTAAAACTATTCTTTGCTAGCAGTTAAAATGCAAAAAGAAGATGTATTTATGTATTTATTTATTAGAATAACACAGACTGGATTCTACTGCATATTTTGAACAATAAAATGTTCATCAACAGTTGCTGACTCATGGCATAAAACTTAGCAAAATATATTATTATTTTTTATTTCTTCCACTAGGCCAATTTCTTTCTCTCATTTATTTTATTATTATACATTGTTGAAGAATTATTATTTTCTACTCTAGGCACAAGGCCCGAAATTTTTGGGGAGGTGCAGTCGATTAGATCAACAGCAAATTATAAGCTCCTGGTCAGAAGATCTCAGAAAGCAATTTAAATTTCAAGTCTAATTCGCTTTCCTTACATTGTCAATATTTTTGAGAGAGGTATGAACATCACTGAGTTTTAGTTCCAACAAAGAGTTCACAATTAGCGGTTACAATCATAAAGTAAGATATGGCACTTTATTTGCAAGTAGTTGAAGCTTTCGCACTGATGCATGAATAGCACGTCACTAGATCTGATTGTGAGAGATAGCTATATAGATAGATAGATAGAGAGAGAGAGAGAGAGAGAGAGAGAGAGAGAGAGAGAGAGAGAGAGAGAAAGGGAGAGAGAGAGAAAGAGAGAGAAAGAAAGAAAGAGGAAAGAGAGAGAGAGAGTGAGAAAGAGAGAGAAAAGGAGATAAGGAGAGACGAATCGATTTTCGGACCGATTGCTAAAGATACCATTAGAATGAGGTTAGCCATCTAGAGACCGCATCTGCATGAAAAGCAATAGTCAAGTTAGTGCTAACATTCTTAATGTAGTCAGAATCAAATGCCTAATTAGAAATACTTATGCGGCGAGGAAAAGACAGCATTAGTTCAAATCTGTAACAAATATTAAATTCTTTTCCCCCACTCTCTCTCTCTCCTCTCACACAAATACACAAACGCATACACGCACACATATCTATATGTGCGTACCTATGTTTGCATTTGTATGCGTGAGTGCACGCGTCTACACTCGTAAGCTCGATGTTTGTCTGTTTGTCTTAAAACAACGTCACCATCCTTCAATGGCTATTCACCAAATTCCGTAGGACGATTAAGGTACAACTTACAATAATACATGGACAAAGAAAAAAAATTCCTATGTTGAGGCTCCATGAGGTAAAATAGAGATGAGCCAAGAAAAAAGAAGAGATAAAGAAAATTGTTAATGGTAGAATAGGAGAGTAGGAGTGTAGGAGAGTAGGAGTGTTAGGGTGAATTGCAGAAGCGTTATCAGTTTTGCCTTAAGAAGTCTCTCTCACACACATACACAAACTCACACACACACATACACACACACATGCATACACACACACGCACGCACACATTCACACATACAAACTCATCTCTCATATTACATACATGTACGCACACACACACATATATGTATATATACATTGTGTGTTTGTGTGTGTGTGTGTATGTGTGTGTGTGTGTGTGACTGTGTGTTAAAAAGCTTACTTCTCAGTTACATGGTTCCACGTTCAGTCGCACTGCATGGTACCTTAGGCAAGCGTAATCTTCTATAGCCCCGGGCCGACCAAAGCCTTGTGAGTGGATTTTGTAAACAGAAAGTGAAAGAAGCCCGTTCTATCTATCTATCTATCTATCTATCTATCTATCTATCTATCTATCTATCTATCTATCTATCTGTGTGTCTTTGTGTTTGTGTGTGGCCCCTGCTACCGCCTGACAACCGGTGTTGGTGTGTTTACGTCTCCATAACTTAGCAGTTCGGCAAAAGATTCCGTTAGAATAAGTACCAGGCTAAAAAAATAAGCATTGGGTCCGATTCATTCGACTAAAAAGTTCTCCAAAGCAGTGCCCAGCATGGCCGAAGTCAAATGACTGAAACATGTAAAAGATTAAAAAGATATATGCGCATTCATAAACGCGCGCGCACACACACACACACACACACACACACACACACACACGCAC
>NC_068981.1:126349723-126350600 GCF_001194135.2 Octopus bimaculoides
ATTCATAAACGCGCGCGCACACACACACACACACACACACACACACACGAGGGGTTGCTGAAAAGTTTCTGGCTCTGAGTAAGAGAAAATACAGGAGGATCAGTTAATTATGATTTTATTCAACATATTCCCCTCTTAGATTCACGCACTTATTACAGAGGTCCTTCAGTTTTTCTAAAGCCTGTAAAAGAATTCGGAAAGTTGGGCCGCCAGCCAGGCCTTTCGCGACACCCTTAAAGCCAGGAACTTTTCAGCACCTCCTCGCATATAGTGAGGTGTTTTCATTATGACAGCTTTCTGATATATTATTTGTATGTATTCTTACTAATACGGGTGGAGTATTTTAAGTAAACATGATTTTATAACAGTATATGCAAATTTAAATGTGAAACAATGGAAGAATGAATTATTTTCTATCTTCCATGGTATCTGAAACCGCGTACAAATTTCTTGAAGATATAATTCTTAAATGAAGAATTTAAGTTTCAAATAGCTTCTGCAAAACATTCAGAGTCAAGATGACCCTTAGAGTATGATGCAGACTGAAAGAATTTATTGGAAGAGGTTACGGTCTCGCATTCTGAAAGCAAGATGAAAAGTTTTTTGCTATTCAACATTCAATTCTCTGTAACTTTGACATAATCAGTAAGGAGTGTGACAGAAGATTACTGTAGCAAACCACAATAAAAAGGGGTAAACACACACACACACACACACACACACACAAACACATCTAGAGTTTACATCAGCCGTGTACAACCAAATACTGGTCTACTAGGAAAATTTAGTACCCGTCCATGGCTGATAAAGATCTTGTCCAGTGTGGATTGCCAGGTCCTGTATGAATTGTATATAAACGTTCTTCTCTCTTTCTCTC
>NC_068981.1:126352969-126353856 GCF_001194135.2 Octopus bimaculoides
CTTGTTTTGCCTATGTGAGTTGCGGGTAACTGCTATCTGTTGGAGTTTCAGCATTTTTAGCTGCTATTTCTGAACTTCGGTATGTGGTGAAGCAACCTGTTGCTGAACCCTTAATTTTGTTTATAAATGTATAAGAACTTTTAAATAAGTTCCACACCGATAATGGTGCTTACATACCGAAGGACTTGGTAAAAATTATTAATTATTAATTTATTAATAAATTGATAATCCTTTACCCTTTTAATTGTATATATATATATATGTATATGTGTGTGTGTGTGTGTGTGTGTGTGTGTGTGTGTGTGTGTGTGTGTAGAAAGAGAGAGTTAAATTTGTACAATATCTCTGATTTATTTAAATTGACTGTTCCCAGCCGCCCCAAATATGTATGAGACATTAAACGAAAGAGTGCTGGGTTCTAGACTCTGTAAAGCTGTGGTGGTCCAAATGCCGTGCCGTATTTAAGTAGGTCTATTTACACTCTGAGTTCAAATTCTGTTGCAGGCAGAGTACATTTGACTATGTGTTATTAATATAAAAAAATACTGGATAGTCATGACTGGAACGCCTTTTATTGTAGGTCTGCTAACCAGGGCTGCTCTGGACCTAAACAACAACTACAACAACTAATATAGTATGCAATAAGCCCATTATTATTTCTTATGCATGTCTATCTATCTATCTATCTATCTATCTATCTATCTATCTATCTATCTATCTGTCTGTCTGTCTGTCTAGCTATCTCTCCATCTGTCTACCTGTCTATCTATCCGTCTGTTCGAATGCATAATTAGTTTTATTTTATCGTTTGTTCTGTTACGATTCTTTATATTGTTTGCTCTCATTCCGCCCAACCTACATGTACGTATACGTGAGCGCGCACACAC
>NC_068981.1:126353946-126356828 GCF_001194135.2 Octopus bimaculoides
CTGTCTTTGCTTGTCCCCTCTGTGTGTAGCCCCTTGTGGGTAGTAAAGAATAACACACACACACACACACATTACTTCAACCAAGAGAAACATAGCTCGATTATTATGGACATATTTTATTTTACTCGGCACAGCGTATGATTTAACAAAAAAATGTAGTCATGCTTTCACTTCTCTCATTTGTTGTTGGCACTCCGTCGCTTACGACGTCGAGGGTTCCAGTTGATCCGATCAACGGAACAGCCTGCTCGTGAAATTAACGTGCAAGTGGCTGAGCACTCCACAGACACGTGTGCCCTTAACGTAGTTATCGGGGATATTTAGCGTGACGCGGTGTTATTTCTTTACTACCCACAAGGGGCTACATACAGAGGGGACAAACAAGAACAGACAAACGGATTAAGTCGATTATATCGACCCCAGTGCGTGACTGGTACTTATTTAATCGACCCCGAAAGGATGAAAGGTGAAGTCGACCTCGGCGGAATTTGAACTCAGAACGTAGCGACAGACGAAATACCGCTAAGCGTTTCGCCCGGCGTGCTAACGTTTCTGTCAGTTCACCGCCTTTTTTTTCTTTTTTTTCTTTCTTTTGATATATATTTGCGTGGCTGACCCTTTGAATTACAGGCACAACAGAAACAGGAAGTAAGAGTGAGAGAAAGTTGTGGTGAAAGAGTACAGCAGGGTTCACCACCATCCCCTGCTGGAGTCTCGTGGAGCTTTAGGTGTTTTCGCTCAATAAACACTCACAACGCCCGGTCTGGGAATCGAAACCGCGATCCTATGACTGCGAGTCCGCTGCCCCACTGGGCCATTGCGCCTCCACACTTCTCTCATAAACTTATGAAAAATAATTTTTGCCGGTGGTGGTGGCGGTGGTGTGGCAGTGGTGGTCGTTGTGCTGTTTGTTTTCCCTATCACCGTTGTCTTTGCCCCTTTATTCTTTTATGGATAACATAAGTACCATTAAAACATTCAGTTCGATATAATCTAATGTCTCACAACCCCTCACTAAATACATAGATATATAAATAAAATGAATATAATAAAAATATGATAAAATATACTGAGGCCTTGACTGAAACATGCTGGCTGCAAAAAAACTAATGACACCTATTTTTGTACTAGCATAATTACGGCTTGCTTTCTTCTCTTTATTTAATGACATCTGTCAAACGTATGACACATATTTGTGTCTAGTATTTAAGACCATAACTTGCTTTGAACCTATTTGAATGATAGTAAATAATATTTGAGTGTTTTGTAGTTGACCGTATAACTTAAGGGCTGTGTTCGAATGATAGTATGTTACGCACACCACTACTATTAAACAAGGCTTTCGGTGCTCTATTTACACTATCTAGCCAAATACTTACCGTAGTTCAAATGCACAGCAAAACCTCATGTATGTGTAGGTGGCTGCACATACGCGCGCGCACACACACATACACACAAATACGCACACAAATATATGTAAATATAATTAAACAAAAATGAATGAAGTGAAATAAGTCACAGCGGCCAATAACACATCTGAACAACGTAGATGAATACAAGTGTATCAAATGCCATAGAACATAAATTTTTGATTTATTAAAAACATACGGTGCTAGAGGATGTCACAAAATGAGGTCAGCTCCACACGGAAAGGGGAGATAACGTCAAGAATCAAGGGTTCTCCAAAGTCGACACTCAAGTGAGGGAAAGAACGGATTTATTGTCTGAAAATAAGAGGACAGTTGTAGCTACGTGTTTCTGACTCAATAGACGTCATCAGCCAATTGCTGTACCTTGTCGCCAAAAACCAAGGAACTTAGACATATACAGAAAAAAAAGGGTAGAACAAATTTGTGGCCTATGTAATTTACATAAACAAATTGAGCAAAAAGAAATAACTCGAATTGGCCAGCGGTATTTATTCGAACAACATAGACAAACCCAGATATATCAAATACCATACAACAAAAGATTCGTGATTTATTAAAACTATTTCCACCTCTGAGACCAACACCATACGATGGAAGGGAGATAATCTCGAGACTTAAGAATTCTCAAAGTTGACTTGCCATATATATATATATATATATATATATATATATATATATATATATATATATATATATATGAATACATGTGTGCCTTTGTGCTGTATTTGTTCCCACTATTGCTTGCTAACCGGTCTTGCTTTGTTTATGCTCCTGTAACTTAGCGGTTTAACAAAAGGGAACCGATATAATCAGTACCAAACTTGAAAATAAGTACTGGAGCCGATTTGTTCGACTAAACAAACCCTTCAGGCGGTGTGCCAGTACGGTTGCAGTTCAGAGACTGAAAACAAGTATAAGAGATAAGATAAAAATGCAATAGAGTTCACTGCTGTAAGCAGGAACAGCACGAATGCTTCGTTGGTTTCTCCTGTTGCGCTAAATAATTACTATAGATACGGCTATCGCAAACCAAAGGAGGAGTTGTATTCTCTTGTCCCATCTATAAGTCATTAGGGCTGTTAATTTTTGTTTGATAGTCACCTCTGAGCATTAAAGGTTAACTTATTGAACCTATCTGACAGATGGATTGTTAATGGAATCAAAACCTGTATATTTAATATAAAAATAACATAGAAAAACATTTCTTAGAGCCGTCAGTTAAGTTCTTATTACAAAGCAGCACGAAACTGATGAATTGTGACTCCAGCTACTGCTGTGATATGTTATGGAATCCTCTATGAATGACTTGGGTATAATTTTAGTATATTCTATTGAAAGCATACACACGCACAAAATTCCTGCGATGAAATTTGCTTGGCAGAAAATATGTGGGAGAACGTTCTTGTTCTTGGGTGGTAGACTTAATCTGTCAGGCGGTTCCGCAACATCCCC
>NC_068981.1:126356838-126373626 GCF_001194135.2 Octopus bimaculoides
ACACACACACACACACACACACACACACACACACACATATATATATATATTTATACATATGTGCGTGTGTGTATGTGTATATACATGAAAAATAGACTTATTCATATTTCACATTTTAATTGGTCTAAACGAGAGTGATCCACAACTAATGGTTAACGTACGTTGCAGTCAGAGACATAAATATCTAAGTTGTAAATTGTAATTATTAATTTTTCATTATAAAGTTTGACTACCCAGGAAAGTTTCAACCAAGACATTTTCTTACGTGAAATATATTTTGATTTTTTTCGAAGACAATCCAAAAAGTATGATGCACATGACATCTTACAATATAACTAATTTTACCTGAAAATATTAAGCGCTAATTCCTCTGAATTTCTCCAGAGCAGCATAAAAAGCCTCGTGGTATTTACTTATATTAACCTTGACATTTCAAAAAATGCTGACAAGTTCCCAAGACGATAATGTTTGTAGTCACAATTCTCATTTACCTGGTGTGACGTGTGTGATAAAAATGGATGTAACATTTTCAAGACAAATATTTTCTATATATTCCAAAACAGTAGATCTGGAAAAAATTGTCCTATATCAATATCAAGCCGAAAATGAATCATTTAAACATATCTTTACAGATAAACAGAGATTTTTCTGAGCATTCTAAGATTTTTGAAAACCTGTTTTGGTTTAATTTTCATTTAGTTTAATCATCAATATATAAGATCTATTTGAAATAAATGAGACTTAACTTACAATAACGTTGTGTATATATGATACACTAGGCAAAGGCAGATCAATATGAAGCAAATAGGACGAACAGTAGGGACGGATCGAAAGTTTTATGAGAAAATGAAAATATAGTATTACGCAATCAGTAAATAACCTTAGAGTGCTCGTCTGAGGAGGCTGTAAAATTAAAAATACCTAAAAGCGATTTTTGCGAATAGACACACTCATACACCCATATATAATGATATATATATATATATATATATATATATATATATATATATATATATATATATACATACATATATATGTGTGTGTGTGTGTTTATATACGTATACACACATATATGTATATATACATATACATATGCATTGATATATATATATGTGTAATCTATATGTGTATATATATGTGTATATATACACACACACACACACATATATATGTATACATTATATCTGCATTTGTGTCTATATATATCTGTGTGTATATGTGTGTGTGTATGTGTATGTATGTGTTAACGAGTGTTTGTGTGTGAGCGGGTGTTTGCATGTAAAAGCTACCGCCCTTTTATGTTATAGATATGTCTCTTTATGCACAGTGTTTATTATGCATTGACAAATTATACAGAGGTAGGAGAAAGTTGGCAGGAAGAGATAGGCAACGAGTAAAGGATACAGGGAGAAAACTTGAGAAAAATAAATGAGAGAAACATAACTTGTTGATGGAACGCCAAGTCAATCCCACCCCATAAACTGACACCATAAAAAAATTTGTGAAGTAACGCAATTCACTATTAAATTTGAGGTCTGAAACTAATGATTAGATAAATGTACAATTGAATCCAAGGAATTTTTTCAACTACTATTAATATTAAACCGAGTGTAGGCATAGTAGTGTAACTAAACAGCTTGTTCTACAATTACGTAGTTTCAGGTTCGACCTTACTATGTGTCATTGTGGGTAAATGACTAATAGTGAATGGTGTTTTTTTCTTTTTCACGGAAACTGTTTAGAAGCTGACCGTGTACCGAAAAGGAATGCCGTATTTCATGTAATGAATTCAAATCATTATAAAATATATCGTAAATATTTTAATTCGTTTAGAATATAATCGCTGCCTTTAGCAATAACATTTCCCCACCTCAAACCCGTTTTCTGGTTCTCTGGGTAAAAGAATCAGGTTCTTTAGAAGGGAAAAATGTTTGTAGTGCCGTTTCAAGACCGTCATTCTTTCTGAATTTTTTCTACAGGTAAGGTGTTCAAGTGACTTGAATAAGTGAAAATCTGGTTGTGCTAGGTCTGATGGATTGGCAGGGTGAGGTAGGCTAACGAGTTTATCTTTTCTTGGGTTATCTTCGCTGAATGTGGCATTTATTCATTGGGGCTGATTATGAGGTTCCTACTTCGCCTCTTTTTACAATTTTTCAATCTGTTCGAGATGATCTCGTATAGTGGACCAAGGTTTATTAAGCCTACGGGATAAGTCCCCGATACTTTGTCACGGATCTTCTTGTGGTACGACGTCAGATTATTTGCATGAAGATACGACATTACTTTTCGGTAACCCTAATATATATGTAAATGTATATATATATAGTTTTGGAGGTGTCGAGATTTTAGTCATACAACTGATTTGACCATTGGCACGAATTTCAACAATAATTTTCATACTCTTCTTAAAGTGATCAAATTGTAAATCATAGTATATATATCTGGTAAATCATAATATATCTATCTGTCATAGTTGTGTTTTGTAGCCTGATTAGCGGGTCTCTGGCTAAATTGTCTTTTGTATCTGATGGGCAACATTGATTAGAATTAATCTACTAGTAAACTTTCAAGTTGAAGCGAAAGGTATTTCATTTCCTTTGCGCAGCTGACAATTTTGAGAAAGATAGAGATATTAAGCACATGGTGCATACCTGGTAGTGAGCTGTCATAGGGTAGACAATCTCTTCTAGATTCAGTTAAGTTGTGGCGGGTTTTGAAGTTTGAAATTTAAATCAAAGAGTAAAGAAGGTGCATAGAATATATACATTTAACATTTCTTTTTCCTTCACATTTTGTAGTTCACAAAATGTTTTGCTATCAGTAGCCTTGTATAGCGCTATTTCATCCTTCTTTACAATCGTCAGCATGGAATAACCCAAGGCACACAAATTGTGCTAAATTAAACATTTTACGAGGTTAGACAATTTTCTTATATATAGAAAACTTTGTTCAGTTTCAAAGACATTCATGCAATGTCCTTTACTGCTTTTTTTTATTTTGTAAATCTGAAGAATTATATAAGAAAAAGTGTATTTTTTCACAAGCCTCACGAAACCACATCAACGGCTTAATCAGTTTACTGCAGACTCAAAGAAGCCAGAGACAAACCCATATTAACTATAATGTCTTGTACAGTTAACGCTTCCTGAAATTATGATATTTACTCCAAGAATTATGTTAACTAGGAGTTGTAGAACATAGTGTTCTTCCCACATGCAAAACAATGCTTGCCGTTGATTTGGAACTACGGACAATATAAGGGCTAAGACTTACATCAGGCTGGTCATTTCTCGCTACTTAAAGCTATATAAGGAATCACGCTTTTATCCAGAGAAGACTCTATCGAATCCTTAGTCGGCGGTAATGATACAGATCAACGTCAATTGACTTTGAACGAGTAGTATGCTTTAATTTGTTTTAGCCTGAAACACAATCTAAATCACACTATTAACATTATTTATTTATTTATTTATTTACCCATAATGTTTTAATTCATATTTAACTATTTTTCGCACATCCGACATGTTTCAAATTGAAACAATCTTAGTGGATTTATTCAATATGCATGGGCAGAGGAACTTGGTATATATATATATATATATATATATATATATATATATATATTTGTTAAAAAAGTAAATAAAGTTGGAAAAGGCACAAAAATATATTTTAGAGAATGTTTAATATTTTGGTTACAGTAAGTGATTTAAAAAATAACGGTTTCGATGTATCCATCTTATCATCTTATCAAATATTAAAAAGAATTTTTTGGGAAGATGGAGTTTAACAGTTTGTACCTATGTTTTAGGGCAAAGGGAAATTTTACTTTAGAGTTACTTCTTATATATGTTTTGTCTATGTAGATTTGGGGTGTGGTTCAAGAGTTCAAGTTTCAGGAATTCTATTGAGAAGAAGTCCTTTGAATTGAATAGGCAGTTTCTATACAGGATATAGCCAGTTGTGTGTTTGTGTGTATGTGTGTTTTGGAATATATTGTCAAAACATTTTTCTTTATTTCTTTTTTCTATTGAGAGAATATGGTCAGTGGTTAAGTGGTTTTTTTAAAGATGGTCATTCAAAGAATTTGGAAGAAATTATGCTTCATTTGCTTTGTTGTTGTTGTTGTGTGTGTGTGATGTTTTGTCTATGTGAGTGTGTAGGTGTGTATATGTGTGTCTATGTATGTTTGTTGTAGAATATTGCCTGCTGTGAGTGTGTTTTTGGAATATCTTGTCAAAACATTTTTCTAATAAAAAGCAATAAAAATACCTTCCTTCCCAACCATATGGTTCCGAGTTCAGTCCCACTGCGTGGCATCTTGGGCAAGTGCCTTCCACTATAATCCTACGCTAACCAAAGCTTTACGAGTGAAATTTGGAAGACGGAAACTGAAAGATTCTTATCGTATATACAGGGTGTGGTTAATATATTGTAGTCTTAATTACGCAAAAATGAAAATAACAGTGACATCTCATTTTAACACATATATTTACCAAAATTACATAAAAATATCTTGAAATACTAAAGAGTAAACTTATTCAATAAAATCACCATTGGTTTCAACCACCTCCTCGAGATGACTTCGGAATTTCTGGCAACTCTTCTGGAAGGTCTCCTTGTTTAAATTGGTGAATGCTGCCATAATCCTTGCCTTCAGTTCATCTTTGGTGTTACAAGGAGTTTTGTTGGTCTCTCGCTCAACTGCGCTCCACACACAATAACCAAGAGGTTGCAGTCTGGAGAGTTAGGTGGCCAGATGTTAGGGGTGATGTGGTCGCAGAAATTGTCTGACAGCCATGACTGGGTTCTCCTGCTTGAGTGGCATGGTGCAGAGTCCTGTTGCCAGACAGAGGGTCTTCCAAGAGCCATCCACTTTACCCAGGACAGTACTACCTCCTTCAGGCACTTGATATAGGCCTCCGTGTTGAGTCTGAGACCGTGTGGGAAGATGTATGAAGGCATAACGTCGCCATTACTGGTAATCACTCCAAACATCTTGATGCTGACTGGATGTTTGATTTTTATCACTCTTAGTAAATGTCCTCAGGTTGTACTATCCTCAGATTGACACCCAAACGCTCGGAAATGTTCGTATTGGAGCTTCCGGCGCGAATGTCAAGCAGTACAGCATGTTGTTTCCAAATATCTGGCAGAGTGAATGGCATCATGGTGCTGTTTTCTCACAGAAAAAGAGAACAGTATCAAATAAAGACAATATCAAATTTCAAGACCTTTCATTAATAAAGCTGGAACCGTATTTACAGTATATTTCTGGCAGTAATTGTTATAAACACTGAATGAAAGATGGAATCACCTGCAAACGTAGATTGCCTCCTAATAATTTAGCGAACATGTTAAAAAAGAAAAAAATTTCACAGTACAGTACTTTGTACATTTATCTTCTTTACAATATAATTTTCGATTGATAAAATTACCAAATAATTTAATATATCTTGTGTCACGGACAGTTGTGTAATGTGTCTTTATAAGTCTTAGTTTATAAAAGAACCCCCTCTTCCCCTCTCTTCCTTTTCTTCCCTCTCTCTCTTGCCCACAGTTTTAGGTAAACACAAGACGTGACGCCACCTAAAATGCGGTGACCAAGGCAACTACTCTAGTTGAGATACCCCCAATCAATTTTGCGTATAAGTTTCGAAGAGATTATAATCGATGAAATCCAGTTCATTTGATTACAATTTTTAAACATTTTATCAACATAATACTTCTTCTATTACGGTCTGGTAATCATTAAAGAACCAATTAGTTTGACATGCCAAACACAAGGACCCTTATGCAAACACTAGAAATGTCTGCCAAATATTCTTTAAATCGCACCTTACCACCTTAAAAAAAGTTGGGCATACTCTTGCTGAAAACAAGACAGCGATCAGTTGTGGAAGGCTTTTAGCGGGTTTGCTCAATTAGGTTCAAAGAACAAAAGCAGTTTCACGGTTAGGCTGCATTTATATCTCACTTGACATAATTGTTAATTTATGTAACACTGCTGCAACGACATAAACACATAAATCGACTGTTAACATTATCGCTTAATTCATTTCTCCTCCAGAAGTGGTAAAAATAATTCATTTATATTTGCACAGACATAGACTCACATACAACATTAAATATCATATAGATCCTAACAGTTATATGCACATACAATGGCAGTATTCCAGCACGACCAGAATAACAATGGTTTATTTCAAGTGAATAATTAAATAACACATTCATATATAAAACAACAACTGTAATTGTTGACATGGAACTCAGATAAATGTCAGTATTTAGTGTTTTCTGTTTCTATTTCTGTCTATTACATTACAAGCGCCATCTCTGTAAAATTCTTTTCTAAAATACAGGACAATATTCTTAATTGAGGAAGTAAAAAGCAGGATGTAGTGACAACACAATTGGAATGCTTTCAAAATAGTATATTTTAAACTTTTTAATAACATAACGCAATAGAAATACGAAAGAATGAAATTATATCAGGAATTAAAATATTCAGGATATGCATATGCCATCATTAACTTGTTTCCTTCAAAGTGGTGCCAATGTTATTACTCATTTCAGTATTCATGTTGCATATACTTTTAAATACGGTCTTAGGAAATGTCTGATTGGGGGAAACAGATATCCGAGCGATTATGTTTAGAAGTCAGACATGCAGTATTTAGTTACAGAGCTTTACCTTCTGAGATCAAGCTCCGCTAAAGTCAAATTTTTCTCTATCCCAGTACCAACTGATTTCAGACACTGGTAGAAAATGGGAGGGTTAAGCGATGTCCTAGTAAAGTGTCTTCATAAAAAATTTCTTGCTGCAGGAACCATCCAATGAAAACCTTTAGAGTCCAGAGAAAGACATAGCGGATGGGAATGGACCAATGTGAAGAACAGAAGGCGACAGACTAGACACTACGTACATCTTTACATCTTATATATAAATGGAATTATGTTAGAAAAAATTATAGCCAGCACTGATTTGTTACGACGTACTCGAGTACACCTAATGTAAACAACAATGAGATCGAAGATAAAAACTGGGTAGTCTTAATAAGTGATTTAATAGCATTGCTAACACAGTAGAACACAGTATTGACTTATAATAGAACAGTATTTTGTTTAGTGTCTAGCAGTTTTAGCTACAAAGTAATTTAGTATCGATGAAAGTACCAAGAAAATACCGACAATATCTTCTTTTGTCTAATGAGGATATATTTTGGTGCAATAGTATACTATAGTAACTTATCAACAAATCTCTTTGACTGTGGGCAGTTAATTTAGATTGTATTAAGATGTAAAATGACAATGAATACAATTTAATACCTGTAAGACGAACAGACTTGTGATCAACCAATATTTTTTTCAAACATAATTTCTCTAGGACTACATTGCTTAATATGTCCCGAAGGCGGTGAGCTGGCAGATCGTTGGCACGCTGGACAAAATGCTTAGCAGTATTTCTTCCAGTTTTACATTTCGACTTCAAATGCCACCGAGGTTGACTTTGCCTCTCATCCTTTCGGGGCCGATGAAATAGATACTAGTCAAGCACTGGTATCAATGCAATCGATTTACACCCGCCTCAAATTTCAGGAACTTGTGCCTAAAGCAGGAAAAAAATTATCTATTCCATTTATTTTTGAGATGGTATGATGTAATTTGAGAGTGATTTGGTTTTATTTCAAGCCTAGTTGAGCGATCAGTAAAGCTTTCCTTGTTACATCTGTGATTATCTTATTAAAATATACGCAGAAATATTGCAACCAATGTGATTCTAAGTGTTTATTGAATCTATCAGAGTAGAAACAGAGGTCAGCATTCAACACTGAATCCTATGTCTGGTAAGCCAATGACTCGTCGGATCACAACTAAGAACTTGGTATCGCTGTAGTAATTAAAAAAAAAAAGATAAACTAGAATTTAAAGAAAAAAATTTATTACCTTCTCTTACCCATATGGTGTGTGTGGTTGAACACTCGTTACTTTTATGGCAATCCTACTGCTTTCAACTGTGAACAGTACCTTCTCAGAGTACGGCCAGTCGTCACTCGCGAACGAGTATGACTTGGTAACTTGTACTTTGCTGTTGCTAATTGTTTTAAGGGCTTATATAGTCCGTACTCTCACCCATGACCCAGTAGAATTTCAAGAATGTGACAGATGAAGGAAGAGAGAGCTGCATCAACACCCAATTGGTACTCATTATAGTTAGGTAGCCTGAAACAATGTGAACGTGACATTCTCATGTGAACAATGTGCTGTCCAAGCCATAAATTGAACCCACAACCTTATGATCTGGGATTCCATACCATAACCACTTGGCCATGCATCTTTGTACTTTCTCAACGTATTTAATTTCAATTACATGAACCAAGCCATTGAGGGTCTTGAGTTTTTATCAAGAGATGAGATACAAACGAGAGCTACATTTAGCTGCTTTGTATGCACTCTATCCCTTCGATATGCCATGCCTGTCCCCACAGATAATGAAATCTGTAAAACAAATCAGCAGATTTAGTGGTGCCGAGAATGGAATGTTACATTGTAGGCTTTTTTACACTCCACATTATTCTGACATAAGATGGTGTTGTAGGCGGTACTTGAGGTAATCTTGTGAGATATCTACATTAAAAAATCGGTCATATCGACAAATGGTCTGTTTTTTAGGAAGTGATATCACACACAGGAAATCTAAAAGAACTTAAGGATAACATATGTATTACCGTAGGAGTGTACTTTTTCACACCCAAATATAAACACGAACAAAATCGTGTTTGTGACAAGGATATATCAATGGAAGAAGAGAAAAGATTGAAGGAAGAGCTCAATGAAGACAGAGAGAGAGAGAGAGAGAGAGAGAGAGAGAGAGAGAGAGAGAGAGAGAGAGAGAGAGAGAGAGAGAGAGAGAGAGAGAGAAAGAGAGAGGGAGAGAGAGAGAGAGAGAATCCTGTTTGTGTGGTGAGATGGAAGAGAGAAATAACGGAAGCTGAGCGAGAAGAGTAAAGAGAAACATTGAGAGAAAAACACTCAAATTTTGGACGGAGCGCGTCTACTATTGTTTCTTCTTAGATCAGATCTGACCGAGCAAATCTATGACTAAAGAAATACCAACTATGATCACTGTATCCTTTTACCTGATATTGCGTAATTAGAATTAATTGTTCAATATGTCCCTCCTTCATCAAGACGGTAGAGAG
Organism: Octopus bimaculoides; assembly: GCF_001194135.2. Classification (NCBI taxonomy): domain Eukaryota; kingdom Metazoa; phylum Mollusca; class Cephalopoda; order Octopoda; family Octopodidae; genus Octopus; species Octopus bimaculoides. The sequence continues at coordinate 126,366,039 of NC_068981.1, forward strand.
TAATTTGAGGAAGAATTTGTTGCTATGTTTATTTCCCTGAACGACCACTGTAGAGATACTCTTCCTCGTCAGATCGTAGTTGGTGAAGCTCAAGAAAGTTAGCATTGGCTATCTGTTGGTTTCTTTATTACTATTACAACTCAGCATTGCTAACTTGTGGAGTTATGTCGAATAACTGTTGTCGTATGTTGGACGGATCCAGCTATCAGCAGAGACCATTTTGAAGACCGCCCTGTTGCCTTGTTTTGGTCTGGAAGGGCAGGCAGACTTTATCTTTTTAGTGGCTTTATGTTCTTATGTACCTCCAAACTGCACCACCCTGTAGCGTCGTCGATCTTTTTGTGGACCTTTATCATAATAAACATCATCATCGTTGTTGTCATCGTCGTTATAGTTATTGTTGTTGTTATGTTCGTTGATGTGAACGCAAACGTTCAACAGAACTCCCGTTTGTAGAGATTTCTCGATCGCATTACCAGTTACCAGATATGTCCATTTTTCTCAGCAGTAAAGATTTTCGCATTGTTTGAAGGTCTGCCCCGTAACCTGATATAAACGAAAAGATTCGTCTTTAATGTTGCTTTAACTGTATTTATAATCTGGCAAATCACAATTTGCTACTTTGTATTCCAAAATGGATACCTCTGTGATAGCCGGAAGACGTGCTAGCCATAGTTGCATTAATAGACCGTACGCTTGTACAATGAAAACGTGAAATTTAAGAAGATATGGTTTCAAAAACAAACATTTGTAGCTACAATTTGAAAGACACCATAAAAGTGACATAAATGTCCAACTGATTTCCAAAAATAGTGCATACAATAATAAACATTAACAGCAGCAACTTTGAGTAACGTTTGCAAGTGTAATGAGTTAAAGAGAGGTAATAGATATGAAAAAAAATTGAGAAAGAAGTGGCCTTGAGCTAAGAGAAGACCAAGTTGGGCACCTGGCATCTGGAATGTTGTTAAGCGTTCACTGTTTTCTCTGGTGGTGCATCAACCTTTGAATTCTGTAGAGGGTTAGTGGTAGGCCAAAAGATTAATGTTCCCAGACAGACTACGGCTCTTGACGGAAAATTCTCATGGAATTCCAGTCAAGTGTCTCTGGACAACTTCCAGAAACCTTTGACTCTCAAGTGCTGCGAGGTGAATGGTGGCTACCAGTTTGAAATAAATTCTATTGGTACTGAAGTGTCATCAGCCGAGCATGTCCAAATTTTGTGTAGAGGAACGAAACCATTCTGGAAATACTCCTCCAGTATAAAAGCATTGAGGAAATGTGCAATTATGTCGAACAGCTGGGTTTTGTGTTTAATAGCAATCAACCAACTCCATCGTGAAGATAACACCATCACCCATTCTTGGCTACCAAGGGCAGGCAGTTTGCTTCTGTGTGGTAGCTGTGGTGAAAGAGATTATATTGTGAACAAGACTGAAAAGACAGTTCTATATTTAATAATGTAAATAATGTAAATATGACTGAAAAGAAACCCTGAGAATAGACACTTTCATCAGTGATCAAACAATCATCAACTTTTTCAAGTTTTGCAACTTTTTACCTGGAGACAAATAAAGGTAAAAGCAATCTGAGAGATACAACCCTCTAGTAACGTTGCTGAAAGGGGGGATGAGAATAGCGAGTGGGAGCCACATGAACGGGCTTGCTTTCAGCAAGCACCAATAGGCCAGAGAATACAGTTAGGAGAGACCACTTACCACAGGCAGTATGGGTGATCCAGTGCGGCTAGGTTACCTTGGTTGAATTTAGGTGGCTGTCACCCTTTTTGGGAGATTTAATTTTCATTCCTTTCTATACCGCTGTATTATGCTTTTTTTCATATGCGAGTCTGTGTAAACCTCCACTGTTTTCGTAATTTGTACTTGTAATGAGCCCTCATCCAGCGCCCTTGTAGCAAATGAAAATAATAATAATCCTTTTTACTATAGTCTCAAAGCCTGGAATTTGTGGGGAGGGGGATAGTCAATCACATCGACCCCAGTACTTGACTGGTACTTAATTTATCGACCCTGAAAGGATAAAAGGTAAAGTCGACCTTTGAAACTAGAATTTGAAACTAGACGAAATGCTGCAAAACTTTTGGCCCGGTAGGTTAACGATTCTGCCAGCTCACCGCCATAACAATAGTGATAATAATAAAGCGAGCTAGAAAAATCGCTAACTCGTCATAAAAAAAAAGTTAGCGGTATTTCGTCCGTCTTTACTTTCTGAATTAAAATCCCGCCGGGTCAACATCGCCTTTCATCCGTTCAGGGTCGATAAAATAAGTACCAGTTGAGTACCGGGATCGATGTAGTCGACTAGTCTCCTTCCCCAAATTTCAGGCCTGTACCTATAGAAGAAATTATTATTATTATTATTATTATTATTATTATTATTATTATTATTATTATTATTATTATTATTATTATTATTATTATCATTTGTAGTAGTAGGAGTAGTTGTCGTCATTGTATTAAGAACATTGACACAACTGTCACTAATGAAAACAATTGTATCATCATTACCATCACCATCACAACCATCATCCTCATCATCCTTAGTAGCATAAATAAAAACACGGCCATTGGTAGTAGAAGTAGTAGTAGTAGTAGTAGTAGTAGTAGTAGTAGTAGTAGTAGTAGTAGTAGCAGTAGTAATGGTGGTAGAATCAACGCAGTTTGGAAGCGACAAAGCAAAAAAATTACGATGGAAATGATGACTGAACATATAGTCCCCCTTTTGTTTATTTGGCCTCAAAGGACTGTGAGATATGTTGGTAGACATTTCCATATGTTCACAGTTTTAATAATAATAGTTATATATTGCTTCAGTTGCGTCATTTACTGTAAATTTCCCTTCTTTTCTCAGCCTTGTAACTGCACCTACTTTCATTTAAAATAATAGTACGAATTCAGAAACTGTACAGTATTTCTGTTTCAAAATTAGGGAAATGGTGATGATGATGATGATGATGATAATAACAATAATAATAAAATAATAAAAATAATAAGTTTTGGTAGAAGGATCCTACCAAAACTTACCAGAACAAGCAAGGGAAGACATTACAATAGCAGACCTAAGGATGATACTCACGAAGGCTCATAAGTGGAAATCTAGTAATGATAGGGCGCCAAATTTCTGGCTTGCTTCGCTCCGGTGTGCACACGAAAAGTTAGTCCAGTTATTCAATGAAATTTTGAGAGATTCTACAAAAACACCTGACTGGTTAGTTAGAGGTATTACTTACCTACTCCCGAAGAATGATGAAACCAAATTTCCCCAAAACTATCGGCCCATAACATGTCTATCTACCACATATAAAATCCTCGTGGAGAAAACATACAGATTTATGGAACAGAACGATATTTTCCCCACTGAACAAAAAGGGTGCCGACGAAGCTCATATGGATGCAATGACCAACACTTAATCTGTCACTTGATCTTTGAGAACTGTCATAACAAACGCAGAAATTTCAGTGATGACATCGGGATGGAATTTGGTCTTAATAAATGTGTCAAGGCCACTTTCCACAAAGGGAAATTGAAGACCTCACATTCAGTAGTGTAGGATGTTGACAGTCATGAAAGAACACGACCAGGGACAAACTTACAAATGCCTCGGAATAAATGAGGGCTCTAGCATTCAGCATGTAAGTATGGAAGAGAAGGTCAAGAAAGAGTGTTACAGGAGAGTTTGAGCAGTCCCAAATCCGAGTTAAATACACGTAACAAGGTGTTAGCTATAAATTACTTAGAAGTTCCGGTTGTTATTTACAGTTTCAGTATGTTGAACTGGAATATGAGCGAAATAAGGAAGATAGACATGAAAATCCGTAAGCTGTTGACTTGCAATAAGATGCACTGTTTTCTGTAAAAGTGGGAGTGTCAAAAAGTCCATGGGGGTATCTTCTATCCCAGTTTTTTTTGCTGCCAACATCAATTTTCTGACTTGTTAGACCCAGGGCAACATGAAAATACCCATTAAAGTAAATTACAAGGGGGTGCACCATGACCCCCACTAGCCCATGGCCTATAATGTTTAAAGTGTGATTCCCTTTCCTTCTCGATCCATATTTCGTCTAGATATTTCTTGTGTATGTTGTATTAGAGTCCTATTCAAGCTTTGTCCTGCGAATGATTGTGAATTTTATTTCGTTCAAGGAGGAGGTTAGTTGCTCCTCACAAGCGATTGATTTTCCTTTATAAGATAGAGACTGTCCTCTGTTCACAGAGGGTGTATTCTACTGATCTTTTCCTCATGTTTTCCGTTATGAGTTTTTACGTTTCTTTCTTTTTCGTTTGAGGAAGTCTGCTACTACCTAATGTCCTCCATCTGACCTCCATCCTAATGAGTGAACAGGTGGTACTACTCTAAGGGTCCTGTCGTTGTTGCTTTCGCCGGTTGTGACCGAAAAAGGAAATTCTTGGGTTTCGTGGTTCACTTCTAGCTATGAGGATGAGGCAATTTTATTCGCTGACATACGAGTTGTGTCTGATGTCTCTTTATAAACAACAACCACCATGATTTTCTGTTGTTGCTTTTTTTCGTTTAAGCTTTCTGTGCTGAGAGCTTTTAAATGGGTTTTGCTCCTACGTCTGTAATAGCTGAGTTCTCTAACTTGGATGCTGAGTTTTAAAGTCTTCTTCATAAAACCCTCTATTGGACACAGTTCTTACACCGTTTAGTGGTTTTGTAGGGTCCAGATGGCCTGTATTTCCATTGTAATCACACCCAACCATATATTGTCAAATGTTACGCCTGCACTGACCATACGCTCATATTATGTTACAAAGGCGACTACTATCCAGTGGCTGATATCGTCACAGATGTCCTTGACGATGACCCTTTTGCTCCTCCCCAAGACCTTCTGTATCCGCTTCTGGGCTCGTGTGTGGCTTTGCGCTTTTGCCCCGTCCTCTGTTTAAAGATAACATATATAGAGCCAAATGCCATATCTCTCTCTCTCCAATGAAGGATATTTCGTTTAAAATATCTATTAGAGTTGTCTCTAACTCTTGCTTGGAGGGAATAAGAAAACCTCCAATGTTCTTATCGAAGGACTGATAGTTTACTTTCCTCTTATCGCAGGCCCTATGACTGATTATCGCAACCTGGCACCTGTCCCATGTACAAAACGCTGTTAGCTTTCGATTTTACAGCAATATGTTTCATACTGACGGATTTTGTTTGAAAGAATGTTTGCAAGGGATAGCTTTGCCTTATTCATGCTTGCGCCTGACGCGGTATGCAGGCTGTCGCTGTGAAATGTGTTGTTTACTATACAGTATTTTTCTGCTGAAGTCATTATATGCTTTTCAGTTTTACCATTTGTTTGTTTATTAATATATTCTTGGTTTCTATTTTCTTTTATTTGGTGATTGCTTTCCTTTGTTTACTGTAATCTTTTTGGAGTGATTGAAAGAAAGAAGCTATCTCTTTACTTTCGCGTTAAAATAAAATGAAAATATTAAAAGAAAAATCTATCTTGCTGCCTATCTCCAGTAAGGTATAAACCTTCCAAAATATTCAATAAGATTCTCTGTATGAAATAAAATTCATAAAGGTTTTTCACGAAATAATATCTAGAACGAAAATTACTTCTTTCAGTTACATTTACAAAACATAGAACGAAATCAGCAAAAGTCTGCAGCAAATGATAATTGTTTCCAATTTAGGCAAAAGGTTAGCAATTTTGAGAGGAAGTTTAATCTTTTCCATCTACCCAGTACATTATGGGCATCAAAAGGATGAAAGGCAAAGTTAAACCCGGCAGGTTTTGAATTCAGAAAGTAAAGAGCCGGAAGAAATACAGCAAAGCATTTAATCAAGCTTTAAGGAGTCTTCCAACTCGCCGGTTTAATACTTCTAATAATAATGGTTTCAAATTTTGGCACAAGGCCAGCAGTTTCCGGAGCGAAGATGAGTCGGATACATTGATGAAATATAAGTAAAGGAAGCTCTACAGGACTTAGTAGCTACATTTGGGAATTAAAGGACAAAAAATTAATTATAGTTTAAAATGGCGTATCCTAGCAAAAACCTCGTCTTATAATACTACCAGTTAGCGTTGTGATCTCTGTATAACAGAACGACTCCAAATTTTAATGGCTAAACCGCTTCTACTAAATAAGAAATATGAAAAGGGTGCTTTTGTCTACATAAAGTCCAATTCGTCTATTCTAAGTTTCGTTAAACCCGCTTGTTACTGTATACATCACTACCACCTAGCTTTAACGCTACTAGCATGTTTCGACCCGTTCTGGGTCTCCTCGGGTACATCATTAAAAAGTCTCACTAGAGATTTCTTGAGCCGGCTTACGTACCGCTATATGTCCATCAAATTTGAGAATGAGTAAAATCAGAGAAAAATTATTGAAACGCCAAAAAATTCAAATATGAACGTGAAAATTATACATTCTAGTTTAGAGAAAATGACATAATGAGCTTTCACTGTTGTAATTGTTAAGAGAAAGAAGATGAAGTAGAAGTTGAAAAAAGGAAGATAATACTTTTTGTTAATCTTTTTAAACTATGTTGCTTGAGCACACGAGATGCTCTGCGGTTTCAGAAGTGCTATAGCGTAATATAAAAACACATCAGCAATGAGAGAAAAGAATATCCATGCATATACACACATATATGTGTCAAACTTTACACAGACGTCAGTATCTTGCTTTACGTACGAATATATGCACATATTTATCTATGCTATGTACGTATATTTATGTAGATATACACGTGTGCACCTGCATATATGTATGTATTCGTCCATACGTGTGCGTATGCGCGTGTATCTAGTTGTATGTGTATCCCATGTACTTGGATGTGCATGTGTGAGCACGTATGTATATGTGCGTATATATATATATATATATATATATATATATATATATATCTGTGTATGTATATGTGAGTCTAAGCACGGACACAAGAAAAAATTTCGTATAAGTATTATCTTCCTTTCAACTTCTACTTCCTTTTCTTTCTCTTAACAGTTACAACAGCGAAGGCTCATTAAGTCACTTTCTCTAAACTAGAATGTATAATTTTCACGTTCATATTTGAATTTTTTGCGTTTCAATAATTTTTCTCTGTTTTCACTCATTCTCGAATTTGATGGACGTAAGCCGACTCAGGAAATCTCTAGTGAGACTTTTTAATAATGTACCCGAAGAGACCCAGAACGGGTCGAAACGCGTTGTACCCAATAAAATCTAGCACACATTGCATCTATTTTATTAATACTATGTGTGTATGTATGTATGTATGTATGTATGTATGTTTGTGTGCATGTGTATGTGTGCGTGTGTGTGTGTGTGTGTGTGTGTGTGTGTGTGTGTATAAGCGTGTGTACATATATATATATATATATATATATATATATATATATTTTCGATCAAATCTCCTGCGAGTTAACTTTGAATCCCTTGACAATGTAACCTTCATTCAACTAAGGTACCTTCGGCCTGATGAGTAGCTACTGGAGTAATTACTACTTTCCAGGTTCTGCTAGCTAGGAAACATATGTAGCCTGGGTTTTATCTGTTCCATTCCCTCAACTGGATTTTTATTCACATACATAGT
>NC_068981.1:126374132-126381995 GCF_001194135.2 Octopus bimaculoides
TATATATATATATATATATATGCGCTTGTGTGAATATGTACGTATATAGTCACTCACTACTACTACTATTACTACTACTACTACTACTACTACTACTACTACTACTACTACTACTGTTGTTGTTGCTGCAAATGGTTTGGTTTCTGATTTAGGCGCAAGGTCGGCAGTTTGGGGTGGGGCATGGGAGTAGTCGGCATCATCGATCCTAATTTTATTGACCCCAGAGGGATGAAAGGCAAAGTTGATCTGGGTAGGCTTTTCTTATTTCTATAATAGTAAGTTCGTATGATGTAAATACTAGCAGTCATATAAGACAAATATATGAGTCAGTTATTGAGATAAAAGAATATCGTAAAGCGAACCCACGCTGCTTTGCTTAGCTGTTGACATTATTACAACGCCTTGTATAGACTAATATAGATATACCTCCCTCTATACAACAGTTTCCATATGCCTTTTTTTCTGCTCCCGTGTTCCCAGTTCTCTTAGGATTCAATATGTGCTCTGCATTCCACCCACAATCTAAATCTTGTATGGTGTGAATTCACTCAAAAATAAAATTATGGAGCGCGCGCACAACACACGTACACACACGTACGCGCGCGCACTCATACATGCATATATGTGTGAACCAGAGCAACATGAAATCTGTGTGTGAGTGATATATATAGACATATGTGTGTATGTGTGTGAGTATAAATATATACACACATGTATATATATATATATATATATATATATATGCATTATATGTGTGTGTATGTATGAATATGTATATATATGTTTTGAAATGTTTATATATATATACATACATAAGTACACATACATACATACATGCATACATACATATTTGTATATTGTATACTTGTGTGAGTAAACACACATACATTTGTGTATATGCATATATGTACTTACATATGTAAATACACACATACTTAACATACATACATGTGTATGTATAAGCATGTATTTTTTGTATACATAGGTGTGTGTGCATGTGTGTATGTGTGTATGTGTGTGTTGTGTACATGTTGTGTGTGCCTGACTGTGATTGTGTTTATTTGTATGTAAACGCCTACTATGACCTATCATGTTTCACATATGACAAACAATATTTTCTTAGGGGTCTCCCTCACTCCCGAAATGTTATATGAAGATGCGCGAGCCCTCTGTATGAGAGGCCAAATAGCTAAGAAAGTGTATCTTTCAATATTACTAAAGATGAGGTAATAAAATATGTAAATATTTAGTTGTTCTGTGCGAATAAAGACAAATGAATTTCACAGCAGTAGCATTACTGGTTACATCTATCAAAAAATTGTTTTCTGAAATAGGTAGAATTTTACATTAGTGTTTGCTAATCTGGGTGATAGAGGCGTTGTGAGTTCACGAGGCGCTAGGTATTTAAAGATATAAAAAATTTTCTTAGAAATAAAATACAAGGTGAGTCAAAAATAGCGCCCAGTTCCTGGGAAGTCATGCTTTTGTTGCTTTGCAGGTTGTTATTGATAATTTTGAAAGTTATTCAATCTGGCTCATGTATCATGTTGATAATATTCTTTACTATCCCAACCCGTAGAACAAGGGTTAAGAATTCAAAGCATCTCCCAACTGGGAAGTCATACATATCAACCCTAAAACGAGAATTGGGTGCTACTTTTGACTCACCCTGTATTGTACTAGGTACAAAACTGGTACTTTAATCAAATTTTTAAAAAAATGTGTCAGGATTACAATAGGAATAGGGTATTGTGTTATCAGTGAGCATAAACATGATCCAATGTAATTTCATTATATATAAGTCCTCGCTTCCCTTACTGTTTTCCATACAAACTCAAAATAAGAGAGCACAGACCTCTGAAAACATCTAAAATATATTAAAAAAAGAGGTATATGAGATAATATAAGAAAATATGGATAATAAATCATTGCGCAAAACCAGCCTCTGTTCTGATTAAAATCTGTCAATTTTTTTCTTTTTACGAATATAGGGAGGAACGTTTGTGAAGTGTAATTCAGTAAAAGTGGACGCTGAATTACAAACTTTTTAGGAAATGTATTCGATTAACTCAATCTCAGGTATTTGAATGGTACTTGTATTGATACTCGGGTGATAAAATGTAAAAGGCCTCGGTGGAACTTGAACTTAGAGCCTATGGGAAATATAACTATTCCACAACATTTTACTGCTTCGTGCCTGGTTTGTATTTTGGATTTATGCATATTGATGAGGCCAGTATGTTGCTCCACTTGACATAGGAGGCGAGACATGGCGGGGAGAGACGAGGGTGATGGAGGGAGATAAGTGAAAATAACAAGCAACTAGCTAGTTCGAACGAATAGAGACCGTTTTAGTAGAGAGAGGAGACGGCACTTCTGGGGACTGTGGTTGTAGTATGCGGATATTCAAAGAGAGCTATATATATTTTATAGTATATACTAGCGGGAATAAAAGCAGAAAATTGATTGGGTACATAGGAGGAATACCATCATTAACCTAATCCTGAAAAACCTGTTTCTCTCTACGCGGAGGACAATGTTATGAGGTAAAGTTTGAACTCAGAACGGAAAGAGCCGGAACAGATACAGCAAGAAATCTCGTCCGATGCTCTTAGTATTCAACCACCTTGGATTGGTACCTTATTCACCAGAAAGAGTGAAAGTTGATGTCGGTGAGATTTGAACTTGGATTGTATGGAGCCATAGCGATTATTGTATGGTATTCTAACAAACGCTCTAACCACTACTCATCCAATTTTCCACATTTATTCCTACCAGTGTACCACAACAAATATTCAGCTCTTTGAAATATTCATATACTACAGCTTCAGTCCCCAGATATGCTGTCTCCTCTCCCTGCCTATTCTATCTACGAATTATCTAGTTGCTTGTCATGTCCACTTACTACCCTCCGTCATTCTCGCTCTCTTCCCTATCTCGAAACTCTGACTATTAACTCATTGCTGAGGTCTCGTATGAATAAATCTTTTCTCCAATCCTTCTTCCCAGAACGTGCATTCTCTTGAATCCCTTCCCAAGCCAAGAATTTTCCTGTACACGTCTATGATGTGATGTTTAGGCTGAACATAAACCATATCAAGCAAACTAATTTTAAAAGGGTTAGAGAAGATCATGGACATTGCCCCTTTCCTTGTTAAAAATAAATCTGAGCAATAGATCACATTTTTGTCAGTAAAAAATATAGAGAAAACTAATTATTACTGTGTTTATTCTATCGTCCCCAGAGGAGATTGATACTGTTATATTGCAAGTACTTATTATATCAACCCAAGAGAAATAAATCTTGTTTCATTTGCTTATTTTATGGACTCCTGGTGGAATTGAACTTTGAATATGTAAGGTAAAAATTAAGTACGGCGAGACAATTTATAGTGAGACGCCATTCTGCTTCTGCCAGCTTCGCTGTCTTCGCGACATTTTTACTGAAAAATGGTCTGCTATGATGTTTGACAATAGCCACTTGATTCTTCTTCTTTTTTTTCTTCTTCTTCTTCTTCTTCTTCTTCTTCTTCTTCTTCTTCCTCCACCTCCTCCTCTTCTTCTTCTTCTTCTTCTTCTTCTTCTTCTTCTTCTTCTTCTTCTTCTTCTTCTTCTTCTTCTTCTTCTTCTTCTTCTTCTTCTTCTTCTTCTTCTTCAATGAAGCAGATAACTGCTTCAATGCCATATTACGTTTGGAGCTTTGTTGCAAAGGAGACTAATCAACATCCCCACAATATCACTAAAGGCCACGACTGTTCATGTTCGAAAAGAATGAGAACCATTTAGTGCTGACATGTCAGCGAACCCGGCCCGGCATTGAAGCAGTCATCTGCAATAAAACTCCAAGCGTAGTAGTCCATGGGATTTAAATCTGGAGAGTTTCGACAATCTCAGTATTGAATTTATATTATCGAAATTCGCACATTCATCTCTAATACTCTCTCTAAACTTCTCTGTGTGTGTATATACGAACACGCATATATATATATATATATATATATATATATACATACTTCTCCTTACTGTATGTGTGTGTGAGAGAGAAACTGTCGTTTACTTATTGCCTGCCACCAAGCCTAGTATAGTACTCATCCTGCATCTCTTATGTTAACTCTTTCTTTCTCGCTCTCTGTATTTTTTTTAACTTTCTCTTTCCCTCTTCCCTATACGATGTAAAGCGTGACTTGAGAAATCAACCAACCAACCAACCAACCAACCAACCAACCACCCAAAACCAACCAACCAACCAACCAACCAACCGACCAATCAACCAATCAACCAGCCAGCCAACCAATATTTATACCGGTTATTATCAGAAAGAGGTTCCCTTCTTAATCCGATACATTATGATTTGAGAGATTTGACTGTTATTTCTACCAGGTTGAGCAACTAATGAAGAGCTTGCTTCATTGGCTCGAGCATCATGTGACTGTCTGATATTGGTAATCCCGCAGAATAAATAGTCTGAGTCCTGACTTTGATTCTCAGTCGAAACTAATTTAATCCATTAATGGGAAGTTATAAAAGACTCAACACTTTTATTAGAAACTGAAATTCTGGAGCAGAACAATCTAGATTTCTGATTGTCATCAATTCATTTCATTAACGTCACCTGTGGCTAAGAAAAAAGCATAAATATAACTAAACCACATTCATCCTCCAACGTGTAGGAAATTTATATACATATTAATTTACCGATATAAAAGGAGAGTTATTTTTCCTGAGAAAAAGGGAGTATAAAATGGGATTTCTCTCAACAGAAATAGTAGTTTATGTTTGGCTGTGATTATTCGATCTTTCAGTTAACAAGTTCTTTTATTCTAATTAATTACGTGAATAACTAACATAACATTTAATCAATTGTCGTTTGTTGATTTTTAGAGTCAGTTTGGCTGGAGAAACCTGTTTTACGAATCGACAGTCAAAATCTTTCAAATAGCGCATTTCATTGAAACTGTTGTTTGTAAACACATTTAGAAATTAGAAATTCTTTCAGCTTGGTCGCTGACATATTTTAGCACATACTTTTATAGTAAGTATATATTAGAAGGAGAATTTTAGTGTGGTGTACATACATTTACGTTACATCCTTTTTTTCATGTTGACATCAATTCTAGTTTTGAAAGAATTCCTAGCACTGTTTTCAATCGTTCGCTTTCCAAAGGAAACCATACAATTAAGTTCTGTCAGAGGGTTCATACAAGAGGGAAAGAAGAATTTAGAATGGTATGCATCTTAAACATATAACTTACGTATAACTTACTCATTCAGTTATATTATTTCAGATATTCTGAAATTAAAATAAAAACAGAAAAAATATAAATACTCAGAAAATACTTTGCTTTTGTGTAAGAAAGATACATAAATTTAGAAGTTGGGCATAAAACAAAGAATTTAAGTTTTGCTTAGAAAACCAAAAAATAACTGCTTTTCTTAAAAGGAGTAATTTTATTGGTAAGTGTAGGATATTTATAAGAAATACTGGTTGTTGCGTTGTTTGTTTCTAGAAAAATATTTTGTAAAAAAAGAGTTAAAATTGGTCTTAGAAAAGCAGCAGATGATACACGTCAGAAAGTTTCTTCCAGTTATTTTTTATATATATATGTAAACGTTGGCTTTATTAACCATTACTTGTCTGTCTTGCTGACAAGCTGAAAACGAATTAACTTAACAGGAAAAGTGGAATGGTATAAAAGTTACAGCTGTTTAATAAATTATTTGATAAAAAAGAAATACCAAAGTATTTTAACTGACAAAGTGAAAAGTTTCAATGGCTCCCGACTTTATATCATTCGTTGTCAAAAGTTGTAAATATAACTTTTGACAACGAGTCGTTGAATTCAAGTTAGTCATTAATATTGATGAAAACAATACTCTGTAGCATAGACGTTTAGTTTCATTGAACACAAGTGAAATAAATAAGATTATTTAAACTGGACTTTAGAATTTCATTAAAATCATATCCCATGGAGTTACATTAAATATGATGAAATAGTTTTAATTGGGTTTTCTTCAATATCCATAAAAGTTTAAGTAATAGTGATTCATTGTATGTTTGACAATTGATATCCTGTATTAACATTAACGTTAACCCAAATGCACTACTTTGATAATATGTGCTGAGTTTTTAATTCGCCGTTCTCGTGGCGCCTTGTAGAAGTGTTGAGGCTTATAGGAGAATATTCCATATGCCTTTGAAACTTGTAATCAGTTTACGACATACTTTAAATCTCACATAACTCATTAGATAAGATGATGGATAGAAATTTCAAAATCAGTAAACGGAAAACAACCAGATGTGTTTATGCAGTAAAAACAGAGTCACTTCCACATATTTTAATTTTAAATGTATCTTAAATACCATATGATGTTTTTAAGCATCTTTCTTAATTTCTCTCTCTCTCTCTCTCTCACTCATCCCTCCTCCTGGTTTCTCTCGTAGTAACATAATGGTTTCTTTTGAATAGGGACGAAGTCAACTATTAATAAGAGGAAAGAAAATGGAGCGTTGTGATGTTTATTATAATCTCCATGGTGTTCACAGTATGAGAGAAGTAAAATATCTATAACCATAAATTGAAAGAAGGTCACAGAACTGGCTTACAGTGAGCTTAACGTCCTGTGTTTTTTTTTTACCGATGAGTAACATAAGTTTCAAGTTGTGGAGTACATTCCTTTATTATTAAGATTTGATGTTATATTCTGCAGTTATAGCAATCAGAGTAAAAATGCTCAAATAAATAAATAAATAAAGACCATAAACTTCATACTTCATAAGTTTTTCTTTCTATAGAGTTTTTATATATCCGGCCAAAAGATCGCAATGTTTGCGCGTTAAAGTAATGGCAATCTTTTGGTAATAAGCATTTCGTCCAGAGTGCTACCGATTCTACCAGCTCGCTGCCTTAGAGAAAGAGAGAAATGTTAAAGACACGAAGATGGGAATTACAGAGTTAAAAAGTTCGTTGAAGAGTTAGAGAGAAAGAAAGAAATATAATGTTCTTAGTAGAGGGAAATTTTAAAATATAATATATTATTGTGACTACAAGTGAAATACTAAGCAAAAAAAAAAAAAAATGCTTCTCTTAATCTTTTTCGTTCTGTTGAATTCCCACGTGTCCTACTCGTTACATATTAAAACAGAAAACGGAAAAATTTTTTTTAATATTATTTATTCCACATTACGTGTGTTTCATTACTTATAGGAGTTACACACATATACATGTAGAAAAGCATGTAAGACATCCCATAATGGGATTTGTAACAACATTAAAGATTAGAAGTGAGAGCGCAACTCGGACACCTCGTTTGATTTTAATGGGTTAACTTGTTTCTCTTCGTATCATAAATTTCTATGGCATACCTATTGTAGTGATCTTTTACAACATTGATTAAATAAACATGAAAGCCAAGCCTTCTCCTGCTTACAATGACGAGCAGGTATGAGATAGTATTGATAGCTTTCGTCAGGTTACAAGGCATTTTATCTAACTTTTTAACGTTTCTGCTAACTCGTCAACTTACAGCGTAGAAGAATAAAATCAACTAAAGATACCTACCTCCAGCTATCAAAATTTGTTAAAGATATTTTGTAATAATTTAGGTGACATTTTAACTTTATAACTAGCCGCTGTGCTAAAGGAATGACAGTAATATAACACGGTTGTTTAAAAGAAAATTATTGAATATTGCCTTTGGTGTGTTTATGTATAGAGCTACAAGGATAAGAAATTCACATTGCAACAGTATGTTCCCAAATTCGATAGCGCGACATATCTTGGGCAAGTGTCTTCTCCCACAACCATAACCTTAGTTTAACCAATACTTCGTGGGATGTGTGTGTGTGTGTGTGTGTGTGTGTGT
>NC_068981.1:126382069-126385776 GCF_001194135.2 Octopus bimaculoides
TGTGTGTGTGTGTGTGTGTGTGTGTGTGTGTAGGTCTGAGTACATATAACGTAAAGGAAAGAAATCAATTTGTGTGAGCCAGCAGATTACAACGAGATCCTTTTATCAGAACTGTGAGTTATGACTAAGTAAACAAAAACATAATTCTAAAGATTTGTTTTTTCAAAAAGAAAATCTTTTGTATTAAAAATTTCGTACTTGACAGGCATTAATAGTCACCAGCTGAGAAGTAAACTTTGGTTGAAACAGAGAATTTAACCTTACCGACCTCTTATCAAATAAGGCTGAATATAATTGTTGAAAACTATCCATGCGTGTTATTAAAGCACCAAGCCCTTGATAACTGATTCTTACACTAGTTATAAGAGATTCATTTAAACGATGTTGCTTGATTGTTAGCAAAAAATGATCTGAAGAACGTAAAGGAGGAGTGAACAACGATCGAATGGATAAGGTGTCCTTTTATCAGCTGTAGCGTTACGGTTCGTAACTTGTTCATGGCGCTGTGCTACACCCTCTGCTAAGGTACGAACATATCATCTCAAAAAAGTGACCTGGTAGTAGAGTAACGCTTGTCAATTTCCAGTAGGTAACTAGAAACTGACAGCGTCAGTAGCAGTAAGATCCAATCCCAGTGTAAGTTACACCTGAACAACAGAAAAAAGGCCTGATCTAGAATACAATTTGTTCTTTTAAATCGCCTGAATTTCTCAAAGAATAGTAATTATATCATTTCTCTCTGTTGTTGTCGTTGTTGGCACTCCGTCACTTACGACGTCGAGGGTTCCAGTTGATCCAATCAACGGAACAGCCTGCTCGTGAAATTAACGTGCAAGTGGCTGAACACTCCACAGACACGTGTACCCTTAACGTAGTTCTCGGGGATATTCAGCGTGACACAGTGTGACAAGGCTGACCTTTTGAATTACAGGCACAACAGAAACAGGAAATAAGATTGAGAGAAAGTTGTGGTGAAAGAGTACAGCAGGGTTCGCCATCATCCCCTGCCGGAGCCTCGTGGAGCTTTAGGTGTTTTCGCTCAATAAACACTCACAACGCCTGGTCTGGGAATCGAAACCGCGATCCTATGACCGCCAGTCCGCTGCCCTAACCACTGGCCCATTGCGCCTCCACTTTCTCTCTGTATATACATACTTAAATACATATATTTGTATACCTTTTAGTAGAGTCTATTAGTACAAATAATCCATTCTACTAAAGGCACAAGGATTGAAATCCTGGGGTAGGGGGCTAGCCGATTACATCGACCCCAGTGTTTCACTAGTACTTAAATTATCGACCCCGAAGGGATGAAAGACAAAGTCAACCTCGGCAGAATTTGAACTCAGAACGTAAAGACAGACGAAATGCCGCTAAGCATTTCAGTCAGCGTGCTAACGATTCTTCCAGCTCACCACTTTTGTATAAATACTATCATTTATGGTGAAGACGACAGAATAACAGACAATGGAATTTAAAGGAAACAGAAAAAAACACACACTCTCACCGGTAAAATTTCCACTTATTTCTTTTTTACTTTTCTAAAATTTTCGTTGCCTCAACGACTATTTAAAAGGTTGCAAGACACAACGAAAATTTTAGGAAAATAAAAAGAAAAATAAGTGGAAATTTTACCGGTGAGTGTGTTAAATTATAAGGCACCAAAGGAGAATGACTCTCTCCAGACACAACAGAATATGCGTCAACGCACGAACTCACAAAAAATCTTGCAAACCAAATTCAAAAACGAAAGAAAAAAAAACAAACAAGCAAAACGGAGTATAATGACGTATATATATACGCTTATATCGAACACTGAGAATGAGTGCCAAACACCACATTGGTGGATAAATATTTTTCATTTCATTGGGACATTTGTACTCGTCTCCATCTTAGATGGAGTGTTTACGTTTCCGTAACTTAGCAGTTCAGCAAGACCGACAAAAGACCGATAGAATAAGTACCAAGCTTAAAAAAGAAAAAGATAAAGGATCAATTCGTTCGACTAGAATTCTTCAAGTTGTGCCCCAGCATGACCGCAGTCTAATGACTGAAACAAGTAAAAGATAGAAGATACTCATATACGTATACATATATACATACACACACATACACACACACGCAAACAAATCTATCTATCTATCTATCTATCTATCTATCTATCTATCTATCTATCTATCTATCTAAGTCAAATTCTGTGGCAGCAACTACTGTAGGAAGGTTTAGAAGTGTTGTGCAACGAATTGTAGCTCGTTTTAAGTCATCAGGATCGACAGATGCTAAACCCCAAACTGGTAGACCTCGCAAAACCTCATCAACACAGGATCGTATGGTTAGAATGTCAATGAAGGATAGGTTTATCAGTGTTGCTGAGATATCCTGCGAGTTTAGCTCTACTTCCGATGTCAACGTATCACGCAAAACAGTTTCTCGGAAGTTATGAGATTCTGAGTTGCTTGCTCGGGAACCGGCAAAGGAACATCTGATCTCCAAGAAGAATCAAAGGGCACGTCTTTGTTTCGCTCACAACCATGTCCTTCGGACAGAAGAACAGTGGTCGCAGGTTTGTTTTAGCGATGAATCGAAGTTTAATCGAAGTTTAATGTCAGGAAATCATTGATAGTAAAGTGATGTTCTCAAAATAGTAAGAGTAAGGGTTTCTTTTTTGTTCTTGTTCCATTTTTCAGTGTTTTTCTAAGTGACCCTTATATTTTGGCCGCTACAGGGTGCTATAGATAAATTGTCGCTATTTTATATTTATAATTTCGCGCATGCGTGTTGTTTGTTTTTGATTCTGTCGACTACGCAGTATAGTAGGGTCAGTTGGGTACCGTCTGTGAGAAAAAACAGCACCATGACGCTAATAAATCTGCCAGAAATTTGAAAACATGCCGTACAGCTTGGCATTTTTGTCAGAAGCTCCAATACGAACATTTCGGAGTGTTTGGTTGTCAATCTGAGGACAGTGCAATCTATGGACATGTATCGGGAGTGATCAAAATCAAACATCCAGTCAACATCATGGTGTTTGGAGTGATCACTAGTGATGACAACGTCATGCCTCCACATTCTTTAACCCACACGGCCTCAAACTCAACACGGAGGCCTACATCAAGTGCCTGGAGGAGGTAGTGCTGCCCTGAGTTAAGAGGGTGGCTGCTGGAAGACTCTATGTCTAGCAACAAGACTCTGTACCATGCCACACAAGCATGAGAACTCAGTCATGGCTGTCAGACAGACAATTTCTGCGACCACATCACCTCTAACATCTGGCCACCTAACTCCCCAGATTGCAACCCTCGTGATTATTATTTGTGGGGCACAGTTGAATGAGAGACCAATAATACTTTTTGTAACACCAAAGATAAACTGAAGGCAAGAATTAAGGCAGCATTCACCAACTTAAAGAAGGAGACTGTCCAGAAAAGTTGCAGGAGATTCTGAAGTCGTCTGGAAGCCGTGGGTGAAACCAATGACGATTTTATTGAATAAAGTTACTGTTAAGTATTTCAAGATATTTTTTATGTAATTTTGGCAAATATATGTGTTAAAATGAGGTATTAGTGTTATTTTCATTTTTGCGTTATTTAGACGACAATATATTCACGACACTGTGTGTGTGTGTGAGTGTGTGTGTGTGTGTGTGTATATATATATATATGTATATACATATATATATATATATGTTTGTATATATATATATATAC
>NC_068981.1:126386231-126387452 GCF_001194135.2 Octopus bimaculoides
TACTAGGCTTCCAAAGAATAAGTCCTGGGGTCGATTTGCTCGACTAAAGGCGGTGCTCCAGCATGGCCACAGTCAAAAGACTGAAATAAGTAAAAGAGTAAAAGATATATATATATATATATATATATATAAAATTAACTAATAAGAGTAGAAATTGATATTAATCAATTAAAGCCAGTGGCTTAGCACATTTAAAAAATCCAATGATTAAAAATTATTACATACAAAATTAAGAGGAATGACCACTAAAGTGGACATATAATATGCTAAACATAGACGTCAAATCGCCATTACTACGAAGAGTGTGTTCTCAAGAAAAATCTCAACAAAATGCCAAAAAGTAAATGAAAATATACGAAATAAAAAAAAAAATGATTACCTACGTACCATGGTTTCACTTGTTAATATTTACGTATGTAAATATGCAAATGTCTGCAAGATCATCAGCGTAGTCTGTCGCTTACTAAACACAATTTCCAGAATATATATTTTCATTTGTCTTGCTCATTTTTAGATTTTGGAGTTTTGCTGAGATTTTTCTTGAGAACACACTCTTCGTGGTAATGGCGATTTGACGTCTATGTTTAGCATATTAGGTGTTCACTTTAGAGGTCATTCCTCTTAATTTTGTATCTATCTATCTATCTATCTATCTATCTATATTTCTTCTTACCCATCTCTCCCTCTCGCTCTACTTCCTTCTGTTGTCCTTGCTTCTTCACTACACTGCTATACACATCTCTCTTTTCCACCCTGTCTCTCACGTTTGTTCCACTTCTTCCCTCTACCACCCTCTCTGCTCACATGTGACTTGTGGTCAATTCCCTCTCTCTCTCTTTCTCACTCCAGCCACCATGAAGGCGAGACGAACCTGTTTCTTCTCCGTCTAGCTTCGTCATATCACTAGCGTTCAATATTCAATTCGCGTTTGGCCCTACGGCTTTTTAATGTTGTTTTCACTGTCCATTTTTTCCTGTCTTGGTTTGTGTTTGCTACCTTGGAATTCTCTGTTTAGTGGATTGATCCACTACTCAGGCAGAAACTATTCTAAGAGTGCGCTGCCTTATCTTCGAAACGCCTAGTTTAGAATAGAGGCAGCTGATGAAGAATTAATCCAAGTGGCTATTTGTTTTCCTATGTGTTCGTTCCGTTGTCTGTATATATATATATATATACGTGTGTGTACGTGTGTGTGTGTGTGTGTGTGTGTGTGTGTGTGTG
>NC_068981.1:126388848-126390113 GCF_001194135.2 Octopus bimaculoides
ATATATATATATATATATATATATATATATATATATATTACATATATATATATTATATATTATATTTGATGTGTCTAGGAAGGAGATATAGGACAATGGTCGTCCAATTTAGGACAGTAGAGGAGGTGAGGAGGCTGGCGAGTGTGGCGGTGAAAACAGAGGAAGCAGTGTTTCTGCCCATATAACTTGGAAGAAAGACTTCCAAGGCAAGGGCAGAAGCAATCCCACCTGATATAGAAGTGGCTTGGGTAGCGGCGGCTGTCCTTGTTGGAATTGAAGAGAAATTGGCTGTCCTTCAAGCCACAGAAACGGAAGAAGGAGGGTGGAAAGGGAATACATTAGAATTAATTATACAGATGGAGGAGGAACAACTGGAGAATTTAGCAGAGACGGTGACGTTAGGAGAAATTGCGCTAAAAGTGTGGGTAGAGGGCAGAGTACCACGTTGTTTTAAATGTGGCCAAAAGGGCCACATTATAGCATACTGCCCTCTACAGAGGACAATAGCAGAGGAAACAGTTGTGGAGACGGAAAAGAAAAGAGAGGAAGAAAAGATAGACGGAGGAAAGGAGGAAAAGGAAGAAGAATGGAGAGTAACAGAGAGTAGAAGGAAGAAGAGAAAAAGAAAGAACACTGAGTGTGATGTGTACCCCAGTCCAACTCCATCCCGCCCAAGACAACTCAGACCCACAAACCCCATACAGACACCAAACCCACCCACCCCATTTCCCCACAGGAAAAAAGAGCAGACACCTCAGAATTTAGAAGACCCCTCCCCTGGTGAAAAAGGTTACGAGAGAGTGCAGTCATGGAGCGATAGCGGAACTGGAACAGAGACTAAAAGGAAATTAAGACTCAGAGGCGGCGAGTGGTGTTGCTCAGTGTGGGGTGAGTAGCACACTCTTCATATTTTCATTTTCAACTATCACACATGTTATAATTTTAATTTGTTTTTCATGTTCATTTTCATGTGTCATTCATAATATCATATTTTATTTTTATATATTTTTAATTGTTATATGTCCCCACACGTGTTGTAGTGTCCCCTCTGTGTAATGCCTTTATGGCAAAAATATTGAAATAAAGTAGCTTGCTTCCAGCCACATGGTTCCGGGTTCAGTCCCACTGCGTAGCACCTTGGGCAAGTATCTTCTGCTGTAGCCTCGGGCCGACCAAAGCCTTGTGAGTGGATTTGGAATACGGAAACTGAAAGAAGCCCGTCATATATATTATATATGTGTGTGTGTGTGTGTGTGTGTGTGTGT
>NC_068981.1:126390155-126391737 GCF_001194135.2 Octopus bimaculoides
GTGTGTGTCTGTGTGTGTGTGTGTGTGTGTGTGTGTGTGTGTGTGTGTGTGTGTGTGCTTGTATCTGTGTTTGTCCCTCCAACATCGCTTGACAACCGATGCTAGTGCGTTTACGTAACTTAGCGGTTCGGCAAAAGAGACCGATAGAATAAGTACTAGGCTTACAAAAATAAACCTTGGGATCAATTTGCTCGACGAAAGGCGGTGATACAGCATGGATGCAGTCAAATGACTGAAACAAATAAAAGAATATATTATATATATATTATACATACATACACACACACACACACACACACACATACATACATACATACATACATACATACATATATATATATATATATATATATATATATATATATATATATATATATAGATGGATAGATAGATAGATAGATATATTTGTATGCATGTATATCAAGACTCACGGCCTAGTGTGTTAGGCCATGATCGCGAGATCGTGATTTCAACTCTTGGACCAGATGGTGCGTTGTGAACTTGAGCAAAGCACTTCGTTTCCCGTTGCACTACGATCACTTCGATATCTGACGCGTGGTACACCGTGCATCTATACAGGCAATGTTGATTTGATGAACGGAGTGAACTAATGTACAGCACAAATATTTGATCACTATTAGCAAATCATTTGTGCAGGTTGTTTAGCAAGAAATCACGGAACGGTCTTTCTCTGACTACAAGAGACTACCACCATGCATGCATGTATGTATGTATGCATGGATTGATGGACAATGCGGATAAACAAATTAGACACATCAAATATACCCGCTCAACCTGATCCCTCTTATAGTGATAAATTGGATCTGTAGTCTTCGAATTAGCTTTCTCCTTTCTGGTTTTGAGAAGCCTAATTTCTCAAGATTGATGTTTAGGCAGTGTGTTACATATCCCAGGGCCCTAATAATTACATGTATGAACTTGAACTTGTAATCTGGATAGAGTAACTGCAGATTTCTCAATAGTTCAGCATATGTATTCTCTTTTCATTGATCTTCAGCTTTATGTTAACATCCGCTCTATCCCAAATCATTATATCAAATCTGTTGTGCTTACATATTATTTAGGTCTTCACTGGAACATTCTACCAGTACTCCTTTTCATTATGAGTGGCTATGGCTTCTGCCATACTGTGGGTTCTTATTTCTTTGTCCTCGGGTTTATCCTTCCGACGGATTTCATTATAGAGTGTCCTAGCTACAACATTATGTCTCTTCGATAGATAATACCGTGATGACATTTTCGGACAACTGCTTATGACGTGGGTGATATCTTCGGTGTTAACTCCACAAAGTCTGCATCGGTTGTCCCATTTTACTGCTTATCCTGCATCTCTGTTCCATTATGTGCATCAGGTTGATATTTCCTCTTCCTGGATTGCAAACGCATACCCTTCAAAGTGGGAGGCAGTAGTCCGGTTATTGGTCCATGATAAACTACTTTGATGATCGCTGTTACTATCATCTCGGAGCTTTCTATTAACATATCCATGCATAATCTTTTGCTTATATAGGCTCATCCTTTCATCTGATGATACGTACATCATCAGATGATACATATATTC
>NC_068981.1:126391787-126393575 GCF_001194135.2 Octopus bimaculoides
AGCTGCCTACCAAGTCTTATGATGTTATCAGCCTCATGTATATGTATGTATGTATGTACTTACATACGTACCTACGTACGAATGCCTGCACGTATGCATACATGCACGCATGCAAGTATA
This sequence comes from Octopus bimaculoides, assembly GCF_001194135.2. Classification (NCBI taxonomy): domain Eukaryota; kingdom Metazoa; phylum Mollusca; class Cephalopoda; order Octopoda; family Octopodidae; genus Octopus; species Octopus bimaculoides. The sequence goes on from NC_068981.1 coordinate 126,391,908, forward strand.
CACGCACGCACACATGAATATACATACATACATACATGCATACATGCATTCATACATACATACATACATACATACATACATACATACATACAAACATACATACATATGCGCATATATATACATATAATGCACAGCATATCGTAAATCAGAGAGACGGAAATGAATTATAATATTGGAAAGCCTAAACGTTCAGCTTTTGATGTGAGAAAGAAGAAAACAAATTCTCTAGATGTACCGATTTACTTGAATGGGAAATGAAACCAAGTAAGACTCATCAGAGGAGCAGTCAATGATAGGAGGCCCGCGATATTTTATTCCCACGAGAGTTCCGGATCCCAGTTATGAACTCATTTGCATACAGCTAATCAGAGCTCAACTATCAAACTAATTTATGAGCGCATAACAAGTGTTGGGTGGTAAGTTAAAGTCACTTGAGTACAGAATGACCATACGTCTTTTCTCTTTTGATAATGCTTGTTGTTCTTGTTTTTGTTTCATTCATGGCTGCCTCTGAGTAGTTACTTGTGTTGTTTTTTTACTTTCTAAAACAGTAAAGGGAGATGGTTGCTAGCACATCACCCTATACCCACATATTTCCCATCCACATCTTTACCATACGGGACCCTAACAATCCACATCTTTACGATATAGGGCCATAACTTGGCGATCGGTCGACTTACAACACCGTTCTTCGTCTTGAGTTTACTTGATAGAGTTTGTTTGTTAACTTGAGAAGGTCAAGGTGAGCTCTGATTGGCTGTATGCAAATGAGTTCATTACTGGGGTCTGGAACTCTCGTGGGAAAAAAAGTTTCGCAGGATGCCCCCTTTCTCTTTTCTTCACGCAGCAGAAGGAGTGTGTTTCTATTCTTATATGTGTTTCACAGCTATCCTTTCTAATCTCTTAACTCTCCCCCCCCTCTCTCTCTCTCTTTCTCTATCTTTCTTGACACACACATATACGACCGACTTTTGTCAGTTTCCACCTTCCAAATCCAATCACAAAGCTTTAGTCGTCACGGGGCTATTGAAAAAGACCTTGTCCAAGATGCTACGCAGTGGGACTGAACCCGGAATCAAGGTACTACACAGTGGGAGCGAATGCAAAACTATGTGGTTAGAAAGGAAGGAAGCTTCTCTCCACACAGCCACGCCTGCGCCAATGAATGCAGGCTTGCCACTGGATATATTGAATATCGACTGATAAGACAGAGTGGCAACTGATCTGTGTAGAATAGCATCTGCTTTCTCGTTCTGTTTCATTTCTATATCGTGACAATGAGCACATCTCTGGAATCGTGGAATATTTCATGGAACACATAAAGTAGATTTGCCTTAGTTTTGTATGAATTCAGAAGAGTTCTTGACAGTCAATTCTGTGTATACAAATTTATATATATATATCACCATTTTATTCCTTCTGGAATAATACCAATGTTTTCTTCGAAACATATATCGGAAGTAAAAAGATTTAAATAACATCTGCGTTTAACTCTATCTATCTATCTATCTATCTATCTATCTATCTATCTATCTATCTATCTGCATACATTCACACGCACAAACATGTATTTATCACACACACACCCACACACACATGTATGTATGCATGTATATATATATATATATATATATATATATATATATATATATATATATATATATATAT
>NC_068981.1:126395390-126401981 GCF_001194135.2 Octopus bimaculoides
ATATATATATATATATATATATATATATATATATATATAGATGTGTGTGTGTGTGTGTGTGTGTGTGTGTGTGTGTGCTTATAAATTTTGCATACACTCATGTATCTGTCAAGAAATACGTCTCAATGCTCGCAAGACTGAAGTTAATATATACTCATCTATGCATACAAATATACATACGCACACACATATACACGACCATATATATTTACACACACGCACATTCACACACACACATAATATATGGCATTTTACGCTTACATAGGAAAATTGCTAAAATGTCACGTTCCTGTTGAAGGAAGATCTAAACAAAAAGTAGAAAATATCTAAGTTTACCCCTATCATAACCTATTTAGAATAAATAACTAAAAAAAAAATAAAGTAACGTAATGAAAAAGATATCTTTCTCATCTTATTAGTGCCTATCAACTTTTCACCTGAGACAAGCTGTTCACATCTGTTCTTCTATCTCTGCAGATTATGTTCTGCAGCTGTTTAAAATAGGATAATATAACTGAGTTTTCCCCCTGCTTTCTATCCTACGAGATTAAACACTAAATATATTTGGTAAACCCTACTATAGGAATGATGTTGAGGGTTAGCTAAGATTTCTGCGAGGATGAAAATAGAAGTATTTAGGGAAAAAAAATGATAAATGAAATTCAAATTGTTGTGATTTGTATTTTGAATAGAACACTTTGGTACGAACCCAACTGGTGGAAAGCGGATGAACTTCTAAAGGCTAGTCATGCGTATCAGAAATTAAATTCATTATGTCCGCTTCGCAAGGGTGGAGGTATTGTTTGCAGTCGTGTTTGTTTGTTTGTCCTTGGACAAGATATCTCAAGAACCACTGGATGGATTCGGATGAAACTTTCATGGATGTTTGGTTTTATTATTGCCCATACAGGCGCACAAAGAGAGAAACAACACAATATGAACGGAGTCATGTACAATCGTATGGGTTTAGAAATTTACAATGACAGATGATTAATGAATGGAACACAAAAACATTTACATATACAAAAATAACACAATGTGGCATTGAAAACAGGTAAGCTCCGACCCCACGAGCCCTGTCTTTAATACCGACACCTTGGTAATCTTTCCGACGTGTTCACGCAGAGCCTTTCACTCCCAACATAGTGCCACACGCGTCCATCGTTTATTGAACACACTATCTGACAGGCACCTCCTTTCCAGCCCCACCTTCCTTTTAAGGTGAAAGGTAAACACATTCACCAGGGAGAGGCCGGAGACGAAACTGTCTGTCACAATCCCTTTCATCCTTGACTTCCATATCACCTCTCTCGCAATTGCTACTACTACGAGAAAACAATTCTTACCTTCTTCGGTTAGGAAATCCGGAGGGTTAATTTCTAGAATTGACTCAGGCGATAGTTGTACTCTTCTTCTATCTGACAACAGGTCTTCTGCATAAATCCACACTTCTGAAATTCCCAGACACTGAACAATAGCGTTCCGCTCGCATCTTGGACAGGCCGACGGCCCACGATGGCCGTGTCTGGTGAGCTTATCCCGAACGGGTAGGGCTCCTCGGTAACACTGCCAAGCCAAACACTTTTGGAAGTTATCCGGTGTCTTCGGCCCGAATGTTCTTCAGGCTGTCTAACTGATTATTATCGAGACTCAGGGTCCTTCCCAGGGCATCATCATTTCCAGCCTCTACCAGCCTACTATAGTAAGCCGCAGTAGTACAGAAACCGCTGGCATTGTCCGAGTTGCGGAATTAGAGAAGAGCCTTATGGCACTCCGTATACCAGGTACCCAACCTCAATCTTCGACGAAACCAGTCTTCTCTACCACCAAAACTAGTAAAGCTGGGGAACATCCGTCTAGCGAGCGGAGGCCACACCCGTTCACCATCCAAGTAGAGCCAGAGATGCTTCAACCTCAGCGTATGCTTGCACCTCAACAGCCAAGTTCCCCTAAAGTGATTGTTGAGGGACGATGACCAAATTGCTGTGTGGAATAAGAAGCCACATGAAGATGCAGTGCTCCATGCACAAGCCTTTTCAGAGTGAGAAGCAGAGGGACGAAGAAGCAGTTGAGACCAAAATACCAAGTGACACAACGGACGGAGACAGCAAAAGTGATGTGGAGTGCACTAGGGATACGGAAGATGTGGAGTCGAAGAAATGCGGAACGAAAGCGACAAGTGAGAGGAGTGACAGGTTTGTCAGCCTCAAAAGGAGGAGAGGAGTGACAACAAGGGAGGACTCTAAGGGACCAGCAACGGAACCGGATGGGACGCCCAAGGAGGGTGGGGAGCCGCCTATATTTGCACACATGCAGGCGACTAAGGTGGAACCAAAGGAGCGAGAATCAGAAGGGACTGAACAGCAGGTTTTGAAAAATAAGGCATTTATAGTTTACTACGGTAAGAATGTGGATGTGGAAAAGAGGATTTCCAAGTGGAAGGATTTAATATGGGTGAAACTACCCAAGGAGGATGGACAAAAGTGTATATTATTGAACAAAGACAGATACAACACGTTTATAAAAACATATGCAAAATATATAATTTCAATTGGCAGGCCAGTGGGGTTTGATACCCTACCACCCATAATTCAACATAAAGACTTGGAAAGTTTTAAAATATTGTAAAATATGAACTTATAAAAACGAAAATGTGCACTTTTAAAAGGAAACAAAGAACTTCCAAAAATAACGTCTAAATGTAACCACTGGACTTCGAGGGTCGAGTGGGCATTGCGCCTCATTTTATCATTTTCATATTTTCATTCGTTCTTTTTTTTCTTTTTCACTCGATTTCTTTCTGTATCTTTATTTCCCCGATTATATGTCCTGTATTGTTTTGTAATGTCCCATCTATGTTTGGCCCCTTGTGGGTAATAAAAAAATCAGGACGTTGGTGTTGTCTTGGCAGAGGTTTGTGTTCTCTGAGTGCTGTTATTGATTTATTTAAGGTTGCGAGCTGGCAGAATCTTTAGCACGCCGAACAAAATGCATCAGGATATTTCGTCCATCTTTACATTCTGAGTTCAAATTCCGCTGAGGTTGACGTTGCCTTTCACCCTTTCGAATTCGATAAAATAAGTGCTTGTTGAGCACCGAGGGTCGATGTAATCGATAGCCCAAAATAACAGACCTTGCACTTATAGTATAAAGGATTATTATTGATTTCTTTAAGGTGGAGAGTTGACAGAATCCTCAGATCGTTGGGAAAAAAAATTCTAACTGTATTTCTTCCATTTTTTTTAAGACGAGAAGAATGCCGTAACAGATGAAGTGATTTTATGTGATTTTTAAACGATGTGAGTTTCAATTTCTGTTTGAAGTTTTATTATTTCATTTGGGCAGAGAATTGACAGAATTGTATGAACGTCAAACAAAATAGCGGTGGTGTTTAGTTTCGGTAATTTACGTTCTTAGATTAAATCCTCTTGAATTCAACTTTGTCCTCCATCGTTTCAAGGTCGATAAAATTATGTTCTAGCGAAGTATTAAGATCAATATAACAATTCCCCAGAGGCGGTGCACTGGTAGAATTGTTAATACACCGGACAAAATGCTTAGCAGCATTTCTCCCGTCATTAAGTTCTGGGTTCAAATTTCGCTAGGGTCGACTTTGCCCTTTGATCCTTTCGGAGACGATAAAATAAGTACCAGCTGAACACTGGGATCGAGTTGATCCACTTAGTCCCTCTCCAGAATTGCTGGCCTTGTGTCAAGATTTGAAACCGATGTAACAATTCTCCGTACCTAGTACTCTTGAATATGAATGGAATGGAATGGAATTATCAAAAATATATTTAGAGAGAGAAGTTCGAGTGCAAATGAAATAATGCGTTCGAATAGAAGACGATTAGATCAGTTTACAGGACTGAAACAAAAAATAACGTAGAAATAGTTGTTCAGTACTATTAATTTTAGACAATCCCATTTTCTGACCTATCTTCACAATAATAAAATGCTTGAAAATCTCTGAAACTGAATAACTATGCAAAATAAATGAATCACTTTTATTCAAGTGTCTACTTACTAACAATGAGTAACAGCCATTCACTATTTAAAAGGTATGTTCCCAGACGACTTGAATAACCTGTCTATACCAAAACACATTTGCTAGCAATAATTCCCATGCTCGACACACATAACTGAACGACCTGAGACATTGTTTAATTGTATAATAGGTTTATTTATACTCAGGAAAGTAATTTTACGCATGATTTCCACAGATAAATAATATTCAGTGAATTAATTTTCCAGTCGTCTTCAACAAAACAGGAAGTAATTTATAGCTTAAAGTAAACCGTGGAAATGATTTATAATAATTGCCATATTTTAATAGATAACGGATACGACTTATTACTAACCTATTTACTTCAATTATAATAGACATAAAACAGGTAGATTTCCATTAAACGCATTTTATAATATCAGTGACAGTTTTGCAGAATATGAAGACATAATAAATGAGATGAATCAATTCAGCAAATCGAAAATGCGACAGCATACGGAATGATTTTCCCCAAAATAATTCTATGAACGGTAATCTTAACAACTGTTACCCAATTTACTTTACATGTCCGTTTATGTCGCAGTCCCATTTTCACCAGTCCTTTCATCAGCGCTCACGAAAAGCGTAAATGATTTCAAGGTAACTTTAGCAGGAAGAGCATTTCCATAAGTTTATCCAAAACGTCTACACATGTTTTCAAACTTTTAGTAAACTTTTGTTTCAGAAGTCCCAAGTAACTCTGGTGGTTGAAAAAAAAAAATTGAGAATGTGTACAAATATGATATATGGACGCAAGGGAAATATGTCCCGTGTACCACATGTGATACATAAAGCAAGCAATGGGTTAACATATTTAGGTATGAATGCATCAGTCGTCACTGTCAGACGCGAATATCAATTTAGGACCGGCTCTGCAAATTTCGAAGGGTCCCTATCTTATATATATATATATATAAAAAAAAGGATTTGGATGTTTGGAAATCATACATGTTGACTTACAGATTTTGCATGCGAAACTGGTGTCTCGGTATTTTCTCTGCTAGTATCAACGACTGCTGCAGAAAGATCTTTCTTATATTCATTTTTAAAGCCAGAATAACTGTTCTTGTATGATGGTTTTACTTTCTATAAATTGTCATAAATAAGATGATGTAGAATTTTATTTTTATGAACCTACTGTGTTAAATTTTTGTCGGATTAAAGTGCTAAAAATGCTACATATCTTGGCGGCTTTCCAGGACATCCAAGCCGTTAAAATTAACTTTCGAACGTATAAATTGGATTTGAACGAATTCAGTTCTGTCCTTGAATACTGTACATACACTAAGTTTTTCTAGATAAGATGTTGATTTTACTGCTATCACATTCAAACCAGACAATAAAAATTTTAATACAGTTCTATATTTAAGAGATGAGGAATTATATACATTATTTACATTTGACGGATATTTGTCATCATGTTTTTGTTAACACAACGTTTCGGCTGATATACCCTCCAGCCTTCATCAGGTGTCTTGGGGGAAATCTTGAGCATATGGTGTAGTGGTTAAGAGCGCGGGCTACTAACCCCAAGATTTCGAGTTCGATTCCAGGCAGTGATATGAATAATAATAATAATAATAATAATAATAATAATAATAATAGTAATAGTAATAATAATAATAATAATAATAATAATAACAACAACATCGAAAAATACCTTAAGGATGAGAACCCAGGTTCGAAATTTCCCCAAGGCACCTGATGGAGGCTGGAGGGTATATCAGCCGAAACGTTGTGTTAATAACAAACAAGATGAGGACAAATATCCGTCAAATGTAAGTAATGTAAAAATTTAAAGCTTTTCCATACAGAGAAATAAACGTAAATAGAAAGGCAGGTATAAAAAACTTGTGTTTACACAGGTTTGAATTAACTTCAGGTAAATTCTGTAAGAGCTGACTTTGATTAAACACACTTCAGCCTTGACTCTCTCGTTCTTTTTAGAACGGTATCAAGTACTTTTAGAGAAACTTGACCACAACTTCTATCATGTTCAGCGACCGCGCAGATGCCTCTTTCAAACTAGCTTCAAATCCATGATTTAATCCCCTCATAAAACAAAATAAACTTATTCATATAAAATGATAGTCAGTTGGAAGGGAATATACATCCTCATTCTGTAATAACTGTCAGTGGCGTTGGCTTTAGTACTGCTAGCAACTTTTTATTTATAAGGAAACAACTGCAAATTAAAACTAGCGATTCAAGACCTCAGTCTGCCTAGGGACCCCATATTTTAAACTTTAACATTTACCTCTCTATTCCCTACGAATGTGAGACATATGTTTCTGTAATGTTGCAAGAATCGAAAAGTGAAACCAGATTTGTTTACACCTACCAATACACAAACATATCTCATGTGTATGTGTGTGTAACTCTACACATATATGTAATTAATCAATTTGGTCCCTTTTGTCCTGTTCTATGTACACAAATATGTATATATATTTCAGAGTGAGAATTAGTGAGCAGGAGAGAGAATGAGAGAGAGAGAGAGAGAGAGAGAGAGAGAGAGAGAGAGAGAGAGAGAGAGAGAGAGAGAG
>NC_068981.1:126402430-126410030 GCF_001194135.2 Octopus bimaculoides
ATATATATATATTTATATATATATATATGCATGTATACTTAGTGTATACATATGTACATATATGTAATTATGTATATATACATATATATGCATTTGTGTGAGTGTGCGTTTATGTGTGTATGTATATGCTATTAGTTTGTCTCAACTCTTGTTGAGAATCTGAGAAATCGTACTGAAAACAAGATGGTTTTCTCGAACACTCATAAGTTATAACAAAGGTGTGCTTATCAGAGCATGTAATGTTCTATTCACATGAAAGTGACGACATGACAATAAATCAAAAGTTTGCTTTCTCGAATAGATTCTAATATCTTTCATATATACTTCACCGAAAATTTAAATGTCAAGCTCTACTTAGCTACGTTCTTTTGTGATGGGGATCCAACAAAGTCCTGTCCCTTCCATCAAACCATAAAACAATGATAAAATAAAAAGAATCCTTCAAGCGAGATACTTGACATTCAAAATAATAGATATATCCGTGCATGAGATACGTGCTTATAAATCCTTGACTGAAATTCAATACTGAGCAAAAACACTACAACAATGTTTTATTACAAATAGATAAACAGAATATAAAATAACCGCAGTTATCTAATCCCACTGATAGTAGGATGGACGAGAGTTCAGAAAAAGTGTTTCATTTCCGTATATCTGGACACCAGATCTTTGCTTCATGTGTGTATATATATTTATTTCCTTACTCTGTACGCATTAGAGTTTCTTATTCTATATGGAGGGAGAATAAAATACCAACAATTAGGGCAATGGAATTCAGGGAAACAATATTTAAGTTTAGTCATCGTAACGAAAACTTCTACTGTAGTTTGCAAATGGTAAATTTTGTATGAGAGTATAAACCTGAAAAGAGAGAAATATAAATAAATAGTTGTTCATTTTTACTCTCTCTGAAAGTATCTGTCATTACAGTATCGAAATGTGATTGTTTCAGTTACTGAAAGTATCTGTCATTACAGTATCGAAATGTGATTGTTTCAGTTAGTGGAATAGTTTCATTTTTAAAGTGAAAGTATTTGACATGAGTGTTTTTGTTTCACTTTTGACACGTAATACTTAAATAGTGGAGGAGATATTATGTTGCCGTGGGCTCGAACTCTGCAAGAAGTTAAAAATGTTTTTTGACTAAAACACAACTGGAACCCTAAGTAAGGCATCTGTAAAAGTTGAATGAAATTGGTTGCGTAGTTCTCGATTTTTAGGGATTCACACACACAGGCAGACAGACACACATTCTCATTTTTATATATATAGATAACGATAAGAAATTGTAACTTTGCCAAAAAGTTTCAATGGCAACAATGATTTTACTCCACTAATCTAATTATATAATACTGAAATTAAAGCCATAATTATGCTGAAATAATAACAACAACAACAACAATAATAATGATAATAATGATAATAATGATAATAATAATAATAATAATAATAATAATAATAATAATAATAATAATAATAATAAATTCAGGACTGAAAGCAGGGACTGAAGGTTTAATATTGGCGGCAAAAGATCAAAGCTTGCTTATCAGAACTACCAGGCTAACGTTCTTCAAAACGGTTCCGACCCTAAATGCAGATTCTGTGGCACGTTTGACGAAACAATAGACCATCTCGTCTTGGAATGTCCTGTGCTGATACCAAACGAATACAAAAATCGACCCGATAGGGTAGGACAGTATTTACATCGGAAAATGGGTAGACACAATAAAATCAGCACCCCTGCTTACTGGTATGAACACATCCTAAGCCAGTCGTTGAAGGTAAAGATGTCACTATCCTCTGGAATTTTCCAGTCAACACCGACAGAACGGTCCAGGATAATCAACCAGACATAATTATTAAAGACAAGGAAGAAAATACTTGTAGACTAATAAATGTAAGTGTTCCTACTAATAAAAATATATCTGTAAAGAATTTGACAAATTAAGTAAATATAAGGACCTGGAAATTGAAATACAAAAGATGTGACATCTTAAAACAAGAACTGTTCCTGTTATTGTAGGTGTCCTAGGTATGATAAAAAAGGATATCAGAAACATCTAAACAACATCCCAGGAGAACCATGTCTCACAGAAATCCAAAAGACTGTGCTGACTAGTACTACCCACATCCTTAGAAAACCCCAATCAATTTAAATATCTGTCTTGTATTACATGAAGATATTTCGTTAATATCCCTGCCACTTCCGCTCCTCAAGCTCTTGGTCACACTGTAACATATTTTATCCTACACTGGTCCTAGGATGCTAGGTGTGTCTCGGCAAGTGATTGTAACTAACATAGAGATTAAAAGTTAATAATACTAATAATAATTAATAATGATAATAATAATCCTTTCTACAATAGGTACAAGGCTTGATATTTGGAGGGAGAGGATAAGTCTATTACACCGACCCCAGTACATATCTTGTGTAGGGTGGTCTGAAAGTTTTGTTACCCACTACCGAAAGTACTAAGAACAATAGAAGGACAATATAGTAATAGCAAACACATGTACTGGTTTTAGTATATTCACTCTCATTGATACTGACAGTCACACATCGAGAAGGTCTGTATGAACACCATCATTTTCATGCGGCGCCATGTCTTTCGTTATACTTTACGAAGCTGTTGGTGTCATGGAGATCCTTTCGATGTGTGACTTTCAGTGTCAATGAAAGTGAATATACTAAAACCAGTACATGTGTTTGATATTATTATATTGTTCCTCTGTTGTTCTTATTACTTTTCGGTAGGGGGTGACAAGACTTTCGGACCACCCTATACATTATTTCATCGAGCCCAAAATTATGAAAGACGAGATTTGAACCCAGAACGTAAAGAATCGGGAGAAATACCTCATGGCATTTTGCTCGATGTATAACTACTACTACTACTACTACTACTACTACTACTACTACTACTACTACTACTACTACTACTACCAACAACGACAATGATACTGGTTTCAAAATTTGAGTCAAGGCCAGCAATTTCGGGGTAAGGAGTAAGTCGATTATATTAACTCAAGTGCCCAACTGGTACTCATTTCATCGGCCCGAAAGGATGAGTAGTAAAGTTGACCTTGGCCGAATTTGAACAAATAACGTAAAGATGGACGAATGCTGCGAAGCATTTGTCCAGCGTGCTTAACAATTCTCCCAGTTCGCGGCCAATAATCATAATGGAACACGGTCTTTCATTGTTTATCTACGGTGTGTCAATCATATGAGAGAATAGGGAATCAGCGAATAGCACGTTTATGGAGTTTGAAAATATTGCTACAAAAAGATAACAAAATTAGTTAAAGAGTTTACTGAATAGCTACACTACGATAATGCAATATCTATGTATATCTATTTATCAATCTATCTGTTATCTGTCTGTCTGTCTGTGTTTACTAAATAATAATTCTACGATAATCCCGTATATATATGTATGTATGTATGTATGTATGTATGTATGTATGTATGTATGTATGTATGTATGTATCTATCTATCTATCTATTACACACACACACACACACTCACACACACACACACACATATATATACTATATATTTTTCTTTCTTTTATTTTCACTTGTTTCAGTCATTTGACTGCGGCCATGCTGGAGCATCACCTTGAAGGGTTTTAGTCGGACAGATCGACCCCAGAACTTATTTTTTAAGCTTAGTACTTATTCTATCGGCCTATTTTGCCGAACCGCTAAGTTACGGGGACGTAAACACACAAACACTAGTTGTCAAGCAGTGATGGGGAACAAACACAGATATAGATGTACATATATTCACATATACGACGTGCTTTTTTCAGTTTCTGTCTGCCAAAGCCACTCACAAGGCTTTGGTTGGTCCGAGGCTATAGTAGCAGACACTTGCTCAAGGTGCCATGCAGTGAGATTAAAACCGGAGCCATGTGGTTAGGAAGTAAGCTTCTTACCATACAGCCACGCCTGCGCCTGTATGTATACGCGCGCACACACACACACACACACACACACACACACACACACACACACACACACAAACACACACACACACACACACACACACAATGTGATGTGATATAATATGATAGCAATAAAATAAACACCAGTCAAGTATCGAGGTCGATTAAATAGTTTATACCCCTTCATTGCAAATTTATGTCTTTGTAGGAATGTCAGATACCAAATAGGGGTAGTGAAAGGTACATTTAATAAAGCGTTGGACATATTGTCTTACGGTATTTAATTAAAGTGCTTTGCATACTGAATTCAAGAACCACCCGAGTTGATTTTAATTTAGGTCATTGCATGCCCAAAGAAATAGCAGGCTGATTTAGCAGACTGTGTACTCGTCTAAAATAGCTTTGTGTTAATGTTAGAAATTGTAAATAACATCTAATATATGAAGTATTAAGTAGCAAATTTTACAAAAATTACTTACTTCATATTTGATCAAATCCAAAAAATAGATAACAGTTTTTCATGATATAAAATTACAATCTCTATGTAAATATTTAATTTTGAGGAAAAATATGGGGAATTGACGAATATAATTTGTTCATTTCTCACGCAAGATGTATACAGCTCCAGAGTTTAACCAGAATGCGTCAGACTAATTATATTCGGAAATGATTTCATTCATAGTCTGCAGGGTTCACAAAAATCCGCAAGTCAACTAACTACTATTGAATGCGTAGAGCGTTTACACCTAAATTCCTGATAACGACCTTGTCAATTGCAAACAGGTGTTCTACAGCTGCGGTTAATGCGTCATTGCAAATGCTTCAAGACATGTAAAATAGCTGTACACGTGGTAACTAATCTATTGTAATTATTTTATCTTGGCAGGGGATGCATTATTACTACACCGTTCTTGTTAATGAGTGCTATCGCTATCGCTATTGCAGTTTAGCCGTAATGCGATGCATAGAGCAATAGTGAGATTACAATTAATGGAAGCTGTGGTATATCGTCCGTGAATATTTCAAATTTCTACTGCTCTGTATTCTAATTCGCAGAAGATTCAGTGGCTGGTCTATATATATAGCCTTTTCAGTATAAATCACACTAAGGTCAAATCGATAAAATAAAAGTGTCAGCAACAGAGTTTTATGTAGTGAAACTTTTGTTAGTTCGTGACCGGACTAGTTTTTCGACTTAGCGGGTAGCTGAACGTGTGTCGAAAAGAGAAGTTTGGCCTCATCTTGCATGCAATGTGTAGTTGAAAGCAAATCTGGAAGCAAGTGTGATGACTTTATCAGCATGGGTACTACATAAACGTCCACCTCAGGGGTGACAGGTAAGAGAATTCCACAATTTAGAAGAAATTCTACTAGCAAGTACGATTCGGGAAACTTGCTGGTCATGTAATACACAAAGATAATTTTTTCTTTCTCGATGAACATCTTGCGAGTGTTGCAATGGGTGACGTTTGATACTTTATGCGTTTTGGGTAGTTGTTCTCGCATGTAAAGTTATTCGGTAGATTACTACCGCTTCTTAATGTGGAACGAACGTAGATATATTTAGACAACTATGTCTGTTATCATGTAATTATTCTTTACTGATTATCCTCATATATAACAGAACGCCAGGGAAGGAGCTTCTATAACGATATCCAACTTGCTAGAAATTGCAGCTAAATTTCCGGAACAAAACACTGGTGGATAATACAGGTCTAAATACAATATGTAAAAAATGGTTGGATGGTCACAGTTGAAATGTCTTTGATGATATGTCTACTTGATCAGAGTTATTCTGGAATTAAGCAACAACGATGACTGAATGACATCAATTTGACCTCATCATACAGAATAATTAGAAGCATAAAGTTAGCATTAAACTGAAGCTCGAGGGAAAAAAAAAAAGATGTTAGACTACTGGAGGGTGTAGGCAGGAATAGGTGAACCAAGTATACCGATGAAAGACGTTGGAAACTCTGTGAACGATCGCTCACGCAGCATGGCATGACATTTGATTATGTTGCTACCATATTTTTATTGGTAATATATCTGACCTCTATATTGACAAATAGCACGGAGGTAGCGTATAGTCAATCTAAAAGGTTTAGTTCTCCAAATATTAATGATATACTGATTGAACACCCCATAAATAAATAGCCGTATTAATTTAATGCTATTCAAAAGAAGCTTTTGATATTTATGAAGCAGCTGTTCTTGAAACACTTATATTGTGCTTGGAAAGAAAATGCAAATCAAATTTTGCTTCCTGGACTCCTAACTCATTTCCATTCGTAGCTATGATGGTCTTCATAATTTTTTTTCAAGACGAGTCATTTGGAGATTTTCTACTTGGTAGCATATTTTCAATGTAATAAGTCAAACAACCCTAAAAAAAAAACGGTGATTACGTGTTTACGCTCAAATGTTAGTATCAGAATATCACCACGATTAATATGTTATATTTAAAGGTGTGATACGATTCGAACGATGATATTAAGTCCAGACAAAAGGCGATGAGCTGGTAAAATTTATATTCAGCATCTCGGTTTGGATTTAATACTGGTTTTAAATTTTGGCATATGGTCGGGGGAGGGGGTAAGTCGATTACACTGACTCCAGTGTTTAACTGGTACGTATTTTATCGACCCCGAAAGGATGAAAAGCAAAGTCGATTTCGGTGGAATGTGAACTCAGTACGTGAAAACGGACGAGATATCTCTAAGTATTTTGGCCGGCGTGCAAATGACTCTGTCAGTTCACCGCCTTTGGTCTAGATTTAATATCACCGATCGAATCGTATCATACCTTTAAATATAACATATTAATCGTGGTGGTATTCTGATATTAAAATTAGGGCATAAACACGCGGTCTTCATTTTTTGAGGGTTGCTTGACTTTTTACATTGAAAAATGCTATCAAGTAGATCTCCAAATGACTCGTCTTGATAAAAATGATGACAACCGTCATAGCTACAAACGGAAATGTGTTAGGAGGCCAGCAAGAAAAATTTGATTTGCAGTTTCTTTCCAAGCACAATATAAATGCTTCCAGAATAGCTGCTTCGTACATATCAGCAGTTCCTTTGAAGAGCACTAAATTAATACAGCTATTTATTTATGGGTTGTTCAATCAATATATCATTAATTCTCTTTTGTATTTCAATAAAACTTAGTCAACCTCAAACTATCAACTATTATATTGTAAATCAATGTAATACACCTCTATTATCCATACACAGGCATATGCAAACCAGACAAAGAAATACCACCTTTCGAGTTAAGTTTTAGTGTTATAGTCCCGCCCGCATCTGTCTACTGCTGCGTGGGAAAATATCTAGAATACACATAATAAATTAGAGGATATCTTACCTTATCAACTTTTTTTCAAAGTATTAACAGAAAACTTTGAAAAGAAGTTAATAAATTGTACAAGTTAACTGAGGAAGTGAATCATAGTCAAACAAAAGAATGCGGTATGGTAACGAATTTGCATCTGGAATTCCAAGACATTTAAAAGCCGACGCGTGAGATATAATTACGCAGTTCACTTCAAAATGTATTTGATGAGAATAATATAATGACAACAATGCACACACACACACACACACACACACACACACACACACACACACACACACATTCTTATATA
>NC_068981.1:126410121-126414474 GCF_001194135.2 Octopus bimaculoides
ATATATATATATATATATATATATATACAGGGTGCGATGGATAAATTTTTGCAATTTTATATTTTTTATTTCACGCATGTGCATTGTTTGTTTTTGACTTTGTCGACTACACAGTATAGTAGGATCAGTTGGGCACCGTCTGTGGAAAAAAAAACAGCACCATGACTCAATTCGCTTTGCCAGAAATTTGGAAACGACATACTGTACTGCTAGCCATTCGTGTCGGAAGCTCCAATACGAAAGTTTCAAGTATTTGGGTGTCAATCTGAAGACAGTGCAGAGGATTTCGGAAAAGTTGGATGCGCCTAATGATGATTATGAAGGTATTGCAACTCGGAAAACTTACTCTGATCGTTCTAATAAGAAAACAACTGAATTTGTTGGTGAGATCCAAGCCATGATTGACAACGATCCTTCCAAATCAGTCTGGTCCATCGCCAGAGACATGGGAGTGTCTGAGTTTCTTATCAGGCAGGTAGTGCTTGACGACATTCAGTATTTCTCATACAAGATGAGAAATGACCAATTTTTATCTCAAGCTGCCAAGGACAAGAGGAAAGACCGCATTACGATACTTTTGAACAAACTCAAGCATCTCCTCTAACCGAACATGCTTTGATTTTTCTCAGACAAGAAAAATTTCTGCCAGGATCAGATGGTGAACAAACAGAACAACCGTTGGCTTGCTGTGTCTCCAAAACATGTACCGAAAGTGATAAAAATCAAACATCTAGTCAGCATCATGGTGTTTGGAGTGATCACTAGTAATGGCGACGTTATGCCTCCATTCAGCTTTCCACACAGCCTCAGACTCAACACAGAGGCATATATCAAGTGCCTGGAGGAGGTAGTGCTGTCCTGGGTCAAGAGGGTGGCTGCTGGAAGACTCTATGTTTGGCAACAAGACTCTGCACCATGCCATACAAGCAGGAGAACTCGGTCATGGCTGGTCACCTAACTCCCCGATCCAGCCTCGGAAGGTCGGGCCCAGTTCGACCACCCGGAGAACCACCGCCAGATACTGATGGACAACCCTATTTAATGCCTTGGACTGCTCCAAATTCACCAGTGCCCCGCCTGTGCCAGAAATTTTCCCAACCCTCTCTATGTAGCGAATGAGATGAAGGTTGTCGAATATCGTCCTTCCTGAGATGGCGCATGTCTGCGCCTTTCCCACCAGGTCTCCAACGACAATCCTCATTCTCCTCGCTAACACCTTGGCCAAAAGCTTTAACTTTGTGTTTAGCAGAGTTATGTGCCTAAAATTACTTACGTTATGCCCCTTGCTCGGGTCCTTTCTGATCAATGTCACAACTCCTCGGCTCACAGATTTGGGAAATTCTCCCATTCTGCTGCCTATTCGCGTAAACGCTGGCTAGTATGTTCCCGAACAAGTCTGGCATACTTTTATAAAATTCGTAAGGTAGGCCATCCAGTCCCAGTGACTTGTCCCCGGGGCACGCGGAAATTACCTCTGTGACCTCCTCAGCCATGATCGGCCCTTCACAGCGCTCAGCCTCCCCCACCGAAAGACGCGGGCCGCCGGCCAGGAAATCCCGTAGGGCATCCCAATGGTCCAACGTCCCACCCCCTCCGAACAACGCAGCAAAGTGCTCGTGAAAGACCTTGCACATTTCGTTTTGTCCTTCGATTTCTTGTCCATGTTCATTTATCGATCTTCATTTATCACAGACCTAATCGTAGCATCCACGCACGTTGGGTTTCTACCGAGCGAGTCCACCCGGCAACGTCGATACCGTCGCGACCCAATGCACGTACCTTAGCCCGAACTCTGCATTCTTCGTGTTTTGGCATTGAGGTTTCAGTCTAAGGCCGATCTCGCCGCCAAAACTTGGGATGCAGAGCTCACCATCACCGCCTTTTCTAATGCCTTAACTAAGCCCCTTTCTACTCTATTCTTCTCTAAACTTAACTGTTTACTAAATCTAATTGACTCAGTGCGAATGGCTCTTTTTTGGAGACATGATTTCCTCGTAGCTGTTCAGGAGAGGTGAGAAAGCCTGCAGCTTGTCCAACTTGGTCTCTGTAGCAACCATCACATCTATTCTGTGTCCTGAGATCCTCTTTGACTCCAAGCTACGCACATTCAAACAGCCAATACGTAGTGCAATCATGTCATATCAAAGAGAAAAAGGAAGAAAAATTCAGCGCTTACCTTGCTCATTTCCTTTTCTCGAGTGGGATAGTCCTTAGTACCACCGGGACCATCTCCTCTTCTTCTTTCTTCTCATCTAAAAATGGTTCAATCGGCGGGTTGAATATTTTAGGAAGATCCCTCACTTCCACAATGTTTTTTCTTTGTCTCTCTTTTAACTCTAAAAAGAGTTCTCTCGGCATTTTTACTATATTTACACTATTATTGATTGTGTTAATATGAACATGTTTTATGGTGCGGCTATATATATATATATATATATATATATGAGTACATGCTACTGACTGACAAAAGGGACAGAAATGCGCATCTACCATTCTCCCTGTTGCTGCTGAATGGTTTTCGTTTGCTACTAATAATTTTGTGATTTTATCTCCGGACCGCAGTTAATTTTCCTTTCGTGATGTATTTGCATATCTGCATTAAGTATGATACACAGATGCTCTCCTTCTCGCTCTCCTCTCTCTCTTTCTCTTTCCCACTCTATGTGTGCGCGTGTATGTATATGAACACACACACACACACACACACACACACACACACACCTGTATTGTGTTGTGTCTGGGAAGTCACACTGCCTTAATATCTAACACACTCACCGGTTCAATTTCAATCATTTTTTTTGTCTTTCAAAAATTTTCCATTGATAAGGTTGCAAAAGCAACGAAAAGTTTTGGAAGACAAACATTATAAATAAATAAATAAATGAGTTGAAATTGAATCAGTGAGTGTGTTAGATATCAAGGCAGTATGACACTCCTCACACACAACAAAATTTCTTTCAAAACACACGAATTCACATAAAGAATCTTATAAACCAGATACAAAAACGAAGTATATATATATATATAAGTTCCTGAAATCGCTAGGAATAAGATTTTCTCTTATAAATTTGGTTTCAGTCATCATATTAGACCATCGAACAATAATCAGAATCCTTTCAATACAAAATTCCTCGTATAGTACTTCCATTGCGAGAATGTCTTGATCATTCCCCGACATATTTTCGGATAAGCATTAAATATCCGCCAAGTTTTTACTTCCAGTGTTTTGCTAATGTGTTCAATTTGAATATAATTTAGAACTTACAGTATTTAAAAATCTCAAAAAGATTCCCTTCTTTAACTTTGTCGCATTTGCATTTTAGATATTTTCTTTTAGAAAGGTACCGGAAGCCTCTTGAATTATCTTTACTTGTTGCTTTAACATTTTCCATTAAAGTAAGATTAATACGGAGCAATGATATATATACTCCCGTCTTCTAGAAGGTATTTGCCCGATTTTCTAAGCTGTCTTCACACCCATCTGCGTTCGAAAATTCCTTTATTTTCTGTTGATTACCGAGTCACCGTGCACTTATACGTTTGTTTACAAAATGTTCTCACATTCCAAATATTATTTAGCATTATAAAAAAAAAAAAGATTTTACTTGTAGCCAAAAACCTCTTAATTTAATGGTGCAGATTGCTAACCTGGAATTTGAGAGGTACAGGGTTCAATTTTCTGTAGATGTTTGCTGGCCGCTTTCTCCCCCACCTCGTCTTTTAAAGGATATTTACCCGATTTTCTAAGCTGTCTTCATAACCATCCTGCGTTCGAAAACTCTCTCATTTTCTATATAATATATATATATATACATACATACATATATTCAGAGGCCTATAATTGGCACAGTCCCAAACGTTTGTAATGAAAACACAATAGACTTGATCTCAAAATTTGACGGATAATTATTTTAACGGTTTGTGAAGGATGAAAGTACTAGAATAACGATTTTAACTCAGAATGTTTGGAGATGTAGCTAAATACCGTGAGTACTCTCCTGATTCAATGTTTCACTAGCATTTCCGGTTATCCACTGTCCTTTATTTAGGTGTTACATAAACAATCAACAGTGGAGTTAGAGGGGTCTTTAAACTAGACTTATTATCTTTCATATATTAATACAATCTAGTATTGAATATATCCCAATATTTCATATAATATAAACTTATACTTTATAATCTAAGCATATGGCTAGTTATTTTGACTGCTATTTTATTTTATTGATGTCGGAGGGATGAAAGGGTAAGTGGGGAGGAATTTGAACTCCAAACATGACGAGCAGGAACAAATACTGCAATGCTTTACTTCCGATACTCTAACGGTCTTATTGCTCAGTCCCACACGCTATATAT
>NC_068981.1:126416513-126417813 GCF_001194135.2 Octopus bimaculoides
ATATATATATATATATATATATATATATATATATATATATATATGAATAATTACTCCACCCACTTTGATTTTGGTTGGGCAAAGTTTACTACTTTTAGGCGAAGTGGAATTATAACGTTGAAAGCATTCCCTGCAAAAGCATTAGCATAGTACGAGAAGTGAACTGGATTCAATCGATAATCGAAATAAGAAAGAAACTTCGATGAGTGCTTCTTAAGCGGTCACCTTAACTGTTGGCCGATAATTGAGAAATGCTGATATTTAGAATTCTGAAAGATTATCAGAAAGGAAGTTCAGTACTAATGTTTTATATAGTTAATGAATATTAGCTGAGTTTATTTACAAAGATATTAGACAGCATCAACTGCAGAGTAGGCTGAGAGAGAACAGAGTGAAACTGGTTCTGATTCAATGAAAAAAATGTTAGATTCGTTAGAAGAGAGAAGAGATAACCATTCTTTACAGCCAGTCACCGAATACGTTTTGAAAATCATCTCATGAAGCTGAATCATTTCTATTAATATTCTTAACTACTCCCTATGGTGCTTGTCTGTTTACTGTATCTCATAATAATAATTGCTTCATTTATGTGCGATCAGGGACTATTCTTGCGTACAAAACTTGTTACAAAGGAGTTTATTGAACGTGCGGTGTACAAATATAGCTGCATATATATTCTCATATGTATGACCAAGGAGTGGAACAATGACAATAAACTATATACAGAGAGAGACATATTAAAATGATTGACCAAAATAAATGCAAAGACTAGACAAATAAATGAATTCAAATACAATAGGGCAACCATTAGGTCAGATCAAAACATTTCACGGCTCCGATTATCAGCCGCTCCACCTACAGTGGTCTCGTCGATTCTGTACGTATTGACTGTCGAGCCACTACTGCGGAAGCTGGCGATGATGAGGGGCATCCCACAAGAATTGGGATGCGGGACAGGCGCATCCGCATACGCGGACGACATCACCGTCATAGTGTCTAGCCAGAAGCACATCAAGCTGGTCGGTGAGACACTGAAAGACTACGAACCGGTAACAGGAGCGAATATCAACCGGGAAAAGTCAGTGGGCTTGCGGCTCGGCACCTGGAGAAGCAAGCTCATGCCGTCCAGCAGCGCCTCCGTCGTGGGACGCTGGACCGACGGTCCGGTCGAGTTGCTCGGGGTCTGGTTTGGTCCGGACCTCCAAACGTAGAAGAACTGGAACGAGACGAACGAGTAGGGTGGTCACTCTCGCCCGGCAATGGGCCGACAGGAAGCTGTCCCTAAAAGGTCGGGCGAAGG
>NC_068981.1:126417893-126421770 GCF_001194135.2 Octopus bimaculoides
CGCCTGACCGTTGTGCCTTAACCCGACCCTACCATCACCAAACTGGAACGCATTCTCTTCCGTTTCGTGTGGAAAGGATGCGTTCCGATGGTCAGGCGATCTGTTTGCTGCCAACACCCGTTAAAAGGAGGGCTGGGCATGCCGTGGTTGATGATACTCAGACACGCGCTGAGACTGTGACATCTCCGGCTCTACGTAGACGATGGTGAACAGGTGTGTTCGCCGTTTGTGAGGCGCGCTTTCCCGCACTTCGTCTCCATGACCAAACTGCAGTCGTGGATCAAAAAGAGGCCGAGGAAGGGCGAATGGCACCGCAACAGTCTAAAAATTTACCATAAAGTAATTTAAGAGAAAAAGGAAATATACACAAATGAATCGTTGCTTGAGAATAAGGAATATTCACTCTAAATTTATTCCAGGTAAGATTTGGCTTGCACGCAATGAAAATACATCACACAACAGATGATGGTGATAATAAGCTAACTTTGATAAAAAGTCAAAACAAAAAGTCTGGAAAATGAATTAACATGTCCGAGGGAAAATAAGATATAATACAGCATTAACACATGATGTATGATATATATACAAACTATAAATGTGCCCTCTTCTTGCCACTATAACAAATCCTCCAGAACTCGAATAGTAAAAATTTCAATCAATAAGAAATTTACGCACCCAATTAAACAAAACAGAAAAATATCAGAGATCTCAATAAAATGCTTTTGTTTCGAAAAAAAGAAATTTAACTGTCACATTAGTCAACCTCCTCTAACCTTCACATTTTCGATGAAGTGGCCATATTGTACATTTAATGGAACTAATTGCAACACTTTTCCTGCACACTCTGTATGACTTCCATGTTCTTTCCATTCCAACACATGCTTTACGATTTGCTGTTATTTTACTCGTTCTAGTATTCACTCTTTCGTCAATACATTCTTCTACCGATCTATCTTTTTCACTCCATTCATACTATCTGCTATTAACACTAGTTTGCATTTAGCAACTCCTATGATGGAGACACATAGCTCAGTGGTTAGAGCATCGCTCTCACAACCAGTTCGATTCCTGGACCGGGCTGTGTTGTGTTCTTGAGCAAGACACTTTATTTCACGTTGTTCCAGTTCACTCGGTTGTAGTAATGAGTTGCGACGTCACTGGTACCAAGCTGTATCAGCCATTGCCGTTTCCTTGGACAACATCAGTAGCGTGGAGAGGTGAGACCGGTATGTATGGGTGACTCCTGGTTTTCCATAAACAACCTTGTCCAGACTTGTGCCTTGGAGGGAAACTTTCTGGGTGCAATCCCATGGTCAATCATGACTGAAGGGGGTCTTTATGTTAAACCCTCCTTTTTATGATCAGGGTCAGTATCACTATCACATCAGAAAATAATAGTAGGCTCAATACTGACTATTGATGCACTCCACCTTCACTTGAAACTCATAATTGTTCACGTTCTCCATCTTTACGATAATGCGCACTCTCTAATATACTGATACCACTGTGCTAACCAGCCATTCTGCCACTCCTGACTCTTTCATTGAGTCAGTGGAAACCTTTCTATATGTAAGCCAAATCAATAAATTCAAGAAACAACTTCTTGTCCTTGTACTATTTCTGCATAACTACTTTGCAATAAAAATTACTTCACCGATGTCGTTCCTATTCTCAGCATATATTAATGAACTTAATACAGGAATTTTGTCTTTGCAAAATTAAAGTGTAATATACAGCAATAAAAACACAATATGAACGCAAGAAGAGGCAAATATCGAGAAAGAGGGGGGGGGGGAGAACGAAGTATAAGATGCAATGTATGTGTATGTTATGTATGAGAAACACGCTTCGTCTCGCAGTGAAAATTGATATGAAATAATTAATCGTAAAAGGAAACAACCTAGAACCGGGTAAAGCAATGAATTTTTTGGCATCAACCATTGTAGAATAATTTTTATGACATAAACCTGTTATTTGCAAGATAAATGTTTGTAAATTACTTAAATATTCTAGTTAATATACAACATAAAGTGATAAATGCGATTACTGATTCGAAACGACTCTTTTTTTAAAAAACAGGTTTGAGAATAGAAATAGGCTGTTAAAATCATAAAAATAAATTTACTGAACCAATTCTTTTAAAAGTTATAATGTCGAAAAGTCAATTCAATATAATTCAGTTTACCTTCAGAAAAATATAACAAAAAGGACATACGCTTTTGATCTTTTATTTGTTTCAGTTAGTGGTTAGCGTCCATACGTCAGGATCGCATTTAAAGCTTTTTAGTTGATCTTATCGGCCCCAGTAATTATTACTTGAAAATACTGCTTTTATCATTGACTTTACAATGAATCCCATGTAATATTCATTGGCTAAAAAAATTCCTAACGAATAACTGAAGAAAAAATTTTAAACACAATCCCGAATACTCTTTCTTATATAGACATTTAAACATGCTTATGACAATCAAAGATGCATCTGTAGCAAATAACAAATTAAAAAAATATTAAGTCGTCTTATATCTTTTTAAAATATCCTACTGATGATATAATTCGAAATAGTATTTTAGGTTGTAAAGTTTGCACCTTATGCATTTTTTTTTTCTGTTCAAGCAACAAATTTTGCTACCAGTCCATTTAGTCATGATTAGATATGTCGCTTGACTTAAAAGCTTCGCTGCAGAATATAGAATGAACTGCTACGATCCTTACCTGTTACTATCGTTAATACCTTATTTCTAACACCGTTTCTGCCTCACCTGGAGCCAGATAAATTTTTGAAACATAATCTCAGAAGCAGAGTTCAGTTTGCGCCCATTCTTGGAGTTATCCAATTTGTTTTCTCCTGCCTTCATAGACACCTCCTTTTCTTTTTTCATTCTTCTTTCTGATTGCCACTCCCTGCTCATCAACGATATACAAAACAGCAGCTGCCGCAGCCTTGCTGTGGATCCGGGGTAAAAGCTATCAAAGGAATGCGTACAGCTATCTCACCATTTTTCTTTCTTTAGATTTAAAATCTGCATAATGAAGTAGAATTACAACGTGGATGACATGTGCATGACACGTTAAACATGTATAAACTATCACTGGCATACGTAAATATACGAACATGAATAATTTATATAAAACCTTTTCTATTTTGTAAACTTTTGCAGACTGATTCATTTCAGTATGATAAGACAACTATACAGGTACGTGCTACCAACATTTACACATCATTCGTAAAAATACATTCACACACAAACATATGCCTTTAAACGCAACATAAGTGTATGTATGAGTGCATATATGTCTACGTATATATCTGCATACTCACATAGTGCAGTTTCAGATACACACCACGCGTATATCTCTGAACATGTAGGTGCAAATCTGTCTCACTCATACATATAACATGCATATGTACATGTATGCATAAATACCTACATGCATATGTGAGCGTTTATGTATGTATATATATATATATACATATATATATCATTACTCATGTTCTCATACTGAATATATTCGACGCAGTAAATATTTTCTGCGGATATATTCCTGGAATTAGCGCGCCAAAACGAAGACTTTTGAATTTTACCATTAAGCTGTAATTAGCAGAACCATATGCACGCACACACATGGCGGTGGGCAACTATGTATACGATTCTGATAATTGCTGTTACATTACAAATCAGGCTGATGAGGAATAGACAAATGGTAAGAATTTGTTAAATCCGAAACCTGGTTCCTGTTTAATAATGATTTTTTTAGGTGATTTTAAATGTCTTGCCCGCTCACGTTTTTGGTATGCTGCTATATTTCATGTTGAGAACTTTTTAGGTCTTAATAGACACAAGATGTGGTCGACATTATTTTTTAAAATATATATATA
>NC_068981.1:126421805-126426273 GCF_001194135.2 Octopus bimaculoides
TATATCAATTAGAAAATGGAAGAGAATATGTGGTACCCATTGACTTGCAGACAGTGTATTCCGTTGAGTTAATTAACTTATTTTGTAACTAAAATGACAAATACAAAACCATCTTATTTGAGAAGTGTTCGGAAGTAAGATTACCCAAAGTTGGTAGCGACCCGTTTTGCAGAGGAACGTGTGTGTGTGTGTGTGTGTGTGTGTGTGTGTGTGTGTGTGTGTGTATGTGTTGGTGGCACGCTCCATCAATGTGTTAGGAGCTTCATCACTTATTAACAGCCGTTCCATGTAGATATCCCATATGAGGTGGTGCTATCCCCAGAGATTCAATATTCTTCATGCTGTTAAAACGCCATTCCTAGATAGAGTAAGAGGCACCGAGAGCTGGGTTTTTAGCTGTTCGATACCAAAATCTTCGAGAAATATTTTCGGTACATCCTTGTTTAGAATGTCGGGTTTGTTTAGTTGTTTAGAATGTCGGGTTCTTTCCTAGAGAACACCATATATATATGCGAGAGAGCAGGAGTGACAGTGGGAGAGACTCATAGATAAAGATAGATAGATAGATAGATAGATAGATAAATAGATAGATAGATAGATAGAGGGGAGGGGAGAAAGAGAAGGGAGAGAAAGAGGAAAATGGTTCTGAGGCGTATTTGCAGTGTGTTCTGTGATTACCAATTATCTTGGTGGTGATAGATTGACCATCATTATCTTTCTTTGTCTTAATTATGTTTCAATTACAAATGAGAGGTCTGATGTCATATATGAAACCGAGTTAGGGGAGCTTCTCCACTTATTTTAGTGTTGTTAGTGATCGTAAATTGACAATTAGTAACACACGGTTACTATTTTCTGACAAAGCTTTTGGACCTTTGTTATTGCATTAAATGAGAGCAAAGAAGTCTCTATCATTAGTGGTGACACACTGGCATGTTTGATCGCTTTAAACACAAAATATATCCGTAAAGAATTATGGCAAGGACATAACCTTAATTATTTTTATATACTTAATCGAATACTGATCTATATTCACTTAGCATTCTTTTCTATTGCACCCCCACTTTCATCCCTCATCTGTTGACTTTTATACTTAATGTCTTTTTCTTTTCTCACATCTAAACTATTTCATTAGATTCTTACTACAAATTAAATAAAAAATTCTATTATGTTAAATTTTGCACCAATACTAAAACAGGTTTTAGGTTCGTTGTACGTGTGTTGTTTGAACACCAGAAGTTGCAATTTATCGTTCACGAAAAATTACTTTAAAGACGTATAGTGTTACTCTTTTATTCATTTACTTGTTTGAGTCATTTGACTGCGGCCATGCTGGAGCACCGCCTTTAGTCGAGCAAATCGACCCCAGGACTTATTCTTTGTAAGCCTAGCACTTATTCTATCGGTCTCTTTTGCCGAACCGCTAAGTTACGGGGACGTAAACACACCAGCATCGGTTGTCAAGCGATGTTGGGCGGACAAACACAGACACACAAACACACACACATATATATACGGGCTTCTTTCAGTTTCCCTCTACAAAATCCACTCACAAGGCTTTGGTTGGCCCGAGGCTATAGTTGAAGACACTCCCCCCAAGGTCCCATGCAGTGAGAATGAACCTGGAACCATGTGGTTGGTAAGCAAGCTACTTACCACACAGCCACTCCTGTGAAAATGTCTACATTATAGAGCTGCATCAATTGCATAATCAGAATTTGATCTACTTGTGCAGCGCTGCTGCAAATCAGTAAATGGATTTTAATCTATCTGTATATACTTCAGGTTAGGAATTTCGATTTCGTTTCGGAAGTGGCTCAAATACGCGATATTGATAAGCTGCAAATACAGTAAAATGAGTATCCTCCATTCTTGTGATAAATTTCTGACGTAATTTCGTTTCGCCAAGCTCTGAACATATTCTGTTTTTTTTTTAAATTTTTTGTAACGCTTTACGTTTTTAAAGGAATTTTCTCGGACAAAAGAATCATAATTGCTGGCATTCAACGACACACGAACGTTAAATATGTAATAATGACACTGTTAATACACACGCGCGCGTGCACACACACACACACACATTGATATGCTTTTATTGAAATATGTTGCTTTCGATTTCCCTTAACACGCGGTGCTTTGGAATTGAATATACAGCTCTGTGGCTGTGTGTGTGTGTGTGTGTGTGTGTGTGTGTGCACGCACGTTGTGTGTGAGGGAAAGAGATATCGGAATAGTGTTCCGCATTCAAGCAACACTGATATTTAAGTACCTAGTCGGTTATCACTTTGAAACGAAAACATTGTGAGAAAGTCAAATACTTAAATGCCATCACCTGAACGGAAAATATGAGTTGTACAAGTAAAGCGATAAAACTGCTTAATCACAATGTTTTCAAATTTATACGCTAGAGTAAACCTTAGTAAATGTACTGAATAAAAGCGAGATGGAAGACTTAATGAGTCTTTCTCGTTTTCCATTTACATATTGGAATTTTAAATTTCATTGCATTATACTATTTTAAAACCTTATTGGATTTTATGCTAAGAAATCT
This sequence comes from Octopus bimaculoides, assembly GCF_001194135.2. Taxonomy (NCBI): domain Eukaryota; kingdom Metazoa; phylum Mollusca; class Cephalopoda; order Octopoda; family Octopodidae; genus Octopus; species Octopus bimaculoides. Next base: position 126,424,357 of record NC_068981.1, read on the forward strand.
CTGAAAGATGATTTCACTATTAGTTTGAACCTGAAAGTTTTATCACTTAAAAACGTGTTTAAATGCTTAAAAGAATGGTAGTCAGTGGGTGAAAGATCAGGAGAATATGGAGGATGTGGTAAAGTTTCGGATTCCAAGTCCGTGAGTTTCTGCAGCGTCATTCTTACAGCATGTGGTTTTGCATTATCGCGGAGCAGAATTGGGCCACGCCGACTCACCAATGCAGGTCTCATTTTTTGCAAGTGAGCATGCATTTCAGCGAGTCGATTGCAGTAAAACTCTACTGTAATGCCCTGATTGGCTTCCAGAAAGCTATAATGGACAACACCAATTGCAGACCACCAGACAGTCACCATATTTTTTTGCTGTTGCAGCTTTGACCTTGAGAAATGTTTGGGGGACTCATCACGATCGAGCCATTGACTTGATCGTTTACAGTTATCATAAAGAATCCACTTTTCGTCACGAGTGACTATTCGATAAAGAAAAGGATCGTTGGTGCTTCGCAGAAAGAGCATCGAGCACACTTCAAAACGCCGAACGTTTTTTGATTTTCATTGAGCTCATGCGGTACCCATTTATCGAGCTTTTTCACCTTATCAATCTTCTGGAGACCGCGTGAGACCGTTGCAATACCGACACCGAGTGCCTGAGACATTTCTCTGACACTTTGACGCAGGTTTTGTCTAACAATTGCTCTCAGTTGTCCATTGTTAAGACTGCATGACTGTCCTCTACTTTCTTCATTTTCAAGACTCTCATCACCACTACGGAATTTCTGAAACCACCTTCGTACTGTGCGATTACTTGTGGACCCCTCTCCCCATGCTCTGTTAATATTGGCAGCAATTTGGGAGGCACTGTGCCCAAACTTGAACTCATGCTAGAAAAGTAAGCGAAGGTCCTTTTTTGTCATGTTCATAATTAAGGGCGCCTATGCTTCAAGAATGTCTTCTGTCTGAAATAAGTAGAAAATTATTAAAGAGCACACATCAATTATTAAGTATGTCGAAATTCACCTAAAATATAACTAAAATACTATGACAAAATTGTGTTTCAAAACACACATAGAGCGGCTAATATTTTCGGAACAGCCTAAATATATATATATATATTAAATTCAAATTACGATAAACTTGAACAAACAAACGAAGTTTGCTTTTAGAAGCGTTGAGATGTCTTAGAAAGTTAAAGAAGTGATTTTAAATTGTCAAACGCAGGATAATGCTAATAATATAGCCTGAACAGGATAAACTATCCCTATTTTGCAGAAAAAAGTGTGGGCGGCTAGCCATGAAACTCGAACTCACACCTCCGTGATTACGCGTGGCGGTGCTCTCGACCATTTAAGCTAAACTGCTCAGCACCCACACTTTTTTCTGCAAAATAGGGATAGTTTATCCTGTTCAGGCTATATTGTTAGCATTATCCTGCGTTTTAGAATTTAAAATCACTTCTTTAACTTTCTAAGACATCTCAACGCTTCTAAAAGCAGACTTCGTTTGTTTGTTTACGTTTATCGTAATTTGAATTTAACATATGATAGCGTCTCATAAAGCGAGATTTCTTTACATCTTAAATTTGCAGAGAAACTTGTGGCTTGGCAGTTTAGCTAAAATGGTCGTTAGCACCGCAACGCGTAATCACGGAGGTGTGAGTTCGAGTCTCATGGCTGGCCGCCCACACTTTTTTCTGCAAAATAGGGGTAGTTTATCCTGTTCAGGCTATATTATTTGCATTATCCTGCACATATATATATATATATATATATATATATATGATTATGTTATGTATGCATATACATATACACACATGTTAATGTGCATGGCTATGTCAGTGTGCGCGTGTGTATACTTGCGTTTGCGTGTGCGCTTGTGTGTGCATGTGTTTATATATATATATATATATATATATATA
>NC_068981.1:126426283-126431472 GCF_001194135.2 Octopus bimaculoides
ATATATATATATATATATATATATATATATGTGTGTGTATATGTGTATGTCTATGTGTGAGTATGCGTGTGTATGTATGGATATATATGCAGCTGTTGTAGTTAATCGCTGGCTGTCGTGACTACTTTCATAGTCATGCATATCCGCCCCGAAGGTAAGCATTTGCTAGAAGATTGAAGGTGTGTCTGGAACAATGTTTTTGCGGGAGGTAAGTTGCAAATGTTTCTCAACAAGAAGAACAAGTCTAAAGGGTGTAATGCATGTTGTTTGTTGTGGTTAGCCAAAAGATGTTGAAGATGCCAAGTAAATATTTGCCCTCAGTATTGCTACGTGGTAGGGTTCTCTTCCTTAGTTCTTGGCTCTAACGAGAGCTAAAACAGTGGGGCAGTTGTGTAACTACGCATGATAGGGATGTTTAACTCCCTTATAATTAACATACCTGCATACCTACCTACACATGTATGTATGTATGTATGTATGTATGTATGTATGTATGTGTGTGTGTATGTATCTATGTATGCATGTTTAATTCTATCTATCTATCTATCTATCTATCTATCTATCTATCTAGCCCACTCACTTCTGTCTGTCTGTCTCTCTGTCATTCTCCCTCTCTCCCCATCTCTCTCTCCCTTCCTCCCTTCCTCTCTAATTCACTCCCTTCTTCCCTCCTCTCCCTGTCTCACACACACACACACACACACACACACACACACACACACACACACACACACACACGTGAAGGTGTGTGGCCTAATGGTTAGGATTTTAAACTGATGATCGTAAGATCGTAGTTTCAATTCACATCGCTCCGGTTCACTCAGCAAAAAATCTCAACCGACAACAGCTGGCGGTGAATCCTGCAGTAGGTGTATAGGTGACCGAAACTACAAACTCCTTCGTTTTGTAGTGTATGGAGAGGAGGGTATGAACCGCACACAAGTGGACCAGTGGTTCAGACATTTCCAAATGGCCAAGGAATTTCGATATTGACGAGTGTTCTGGGAGACCCGCAACCAACAGAACTGAGAAAAATATCACAAATGTGCATGTAGCTGTGAGGGGAAATCGTAGAATCACCATCCGTGAGTTATCAGAGGCTGTGCAGATTAGTTACGGTTCAGTTCAGTCCATTATTACTGAAGACTTGGGTATGAGACGCGTGTCTGTCAAGTTTGTGCCAAAACTGCTTTCAGCTGACCAAAAAGACACTCGGGTTTCAGTTGTACAAGATCTCCTTGATTGTGTTGAGAACGATCAAAACTTTCTGGTAACTTTGCATAGGCCTCTGAGCATGTATCGCGAAGCTTTATTCTCTGCTCAACTTTCTCTGTCATGGTTAATGCTCAACGATCTCTGTCATAGTCAACGCTACACACGTGTCTTCCAAGCACTGCGGAAGTGAGCTACAACGTTAAAACTTAGTGCGCATGCACAACAGAGTTCAAGATCAATCTGTGCCAAACGGCTTCCCTCTCCGTGCTTTAGCTTTGTAACCACACAGCAATGCCAAATAATATCATAAGCACTGGGACTGTAAAATACGAAGACAGACGTAACATATCCACCAAAAACGAAGTAAACAACGAAATACAACAAACCCAGACCGTAGGAATGTATAATGATGAACAAAATACACCAAACCAGAACACCGCCGACAAAAATGTAAACGGCAGGGAATAAGAAACAAATCTAAAACCTGGAAACAGCGAAGGGGAAACTAATGATTATGATACTCTAAAAATGAGCATAATCAAATATCCAGAAAAAAGTAGAAAATAAGAGAAAGGATCTGTCAATCCTTAATGAAACTAGTAGAGAATTAACACTACTAAGCAACAAGAAGAGAAGAAAAATAGTACATAATTACAAAATTACAGAACAAGGTATACCTGAGGTAAAAAAACGGCTAAAGCAAGATATCCTCGCCAAAGCACGTATGAGAAACACCAACGTTTCTTTGAACAAAACAAACAGTTCAACTCCAACCCCAGAAGATTCTACCAAGACCTTGGCAAAAATAAGATAGAGATCAATGTAGTACCAACAGCAGAAGTGGAAGAATTTTGGAAAGAAATATGGTCGGTGAAGGAACAACCTAGGAAAGATCTATCAAAACAACAAACACAGGACCTGAACAACTCTGGCTCCCTATGACAACTGAAGAGGTCACCCAGGCTCTACAAAAACTAAGCAACTGGAAGATACCCGGGCACAACAAGATCCCCGACTTCTGGTTAAAATACCTAACAGGAACACATAAAAAGATGGCTGAGAAATTTAATGAAGTACTAGCAGAGCCAGAGACAATACCTGTGTCGCTCACGGAAGGGAAAACTATCCTAGTTCCCAAATCCACTGAAACGGCAAACCCACAAAATTACAGACCGATAACTTGTCTCCTTACAATTTACAAAGTCTTTACTGCAATAATAACGTAGAAACTGAGCCAACATCTGGAAGAAAACAATCTGTTTCCAGAAGAGCAGAAGGGATGCTGCAGGGGCTCATACGGCTGTAAAGATCAGCTACTGATCAATAAAGCCATAACTGAAGACAGCCACAGAAAGGTCTAAGTATGGCTTAGATCGATTATCGAAAGGCTTTTGATATTATTCCCCATACATGGATCCTAAAACACTAGCCATGAACAAGGTAGCACCAAAAATCATAAAATATACAAAACATTCCATGAATAAATGGCAGACAGCGTCACAGCTCCAGACGAAAGAGGGACTCATAAAAACCAAAGCCATCCCCATTAGAAGAGGAATATTCCAGGGAGACTCACTCTCTCCACTCATTTTCTGCTTGGCACTGATACCTTTATCTGACATGCTAAACAGAACTGGATGTGGATACATGTTTTACGGCAAAAGAATCACCCACCTCTTATATATGGATGATCTAAAACTGTACGGTACAAATGATAAACAGCTGAAAACATTACTACAGACAGTACATGGATTTACTAAAGAAATAAGCATGAAATTTGGCTTAGAAAAATGTGCCAAAGTAACCTTGAAAAGAGGAAAACTAGTTAAAAGTAGCAACATCACACTAGATAAAGCAAATCAAATAAGAAAATTAGACCAAAGCCAGACATACAAATACTTAGGAATCAATGAACTAGATACAATACAACACACATACAAATGAAAGAGAAAATAAGAAAAGAATACTATAGACGAGTTAGATTAATACTGAAAACAGAGCTCAATGCAAAAAAAAAAAACAAGATAATAGATATCAACACTCTTAACCGTCCCAGTTATAAGTTACAACTACAATATTCTTAACTGAGCTCTAAATGAACTAATCAAAATAGACAGAACAATTTTTTAAATGACAGGATTTAGGATGCACCACACAAAATCTGTCTGTCTGTCTATCTTTCTGTCTGTCTCTCTCCCTCTCTCCCCCCCTCTCTCTCTATATATAAATGGAACAAAAATGCAGTAGAGGACAATAAAACATTCGGACAGATAGACGATACAAAGGCAGACAAGAAAAATAACAATTAGAAGGACAGGCAAAAAGAAGACGGGTCATTCGTCACCTTCTTTCCTCAGTCAAGTACCAGAAGTCACGACCGTTTCGGGCAGTTACACTTGAGACGGTTCGATCTGGTTGCCCCACCCCACAAGTCTAAGCTAAGAGAATTAGACGCCTTTGTAAGAAGGATAGCGAATGTGTACGGCAACAAAGACAAAAAAAAACCCGGAAAACATGGTGCGCAATTACGAATACAAACAACAATAACAACAGGTGTCTTTCGATTGAGAACGAATCAATTGAGCTGACGTGTATGAAGTGAAAGCCTAAAGGCAGGAAAATAGGAGATGGACATAAAAGGTGTTGGCGGTTGGTAGTCAGGCCAAGAAAGAAAGATCATGGCTGGCTGGATACCGGTCACGTGGAAGGTGGAGAGATGGATAGGTGGCAGTGGGATTGAAGGATTAGAAAAAATCAGAGACAAAGAGAAAGGTACAGAGGAGATAAACGAGTGGGAAATAGTGGGAGTTGAAGAAAGATAGGGTCAAGAAATGAGAGAGAGAGAGAGGGGGAGAAGAAGAAAATGGAAGAAAGTAAGAGGGGGACTAAAAGCTAGAGTAAGAGTCGTACACAATTTAGACACATACCTACTATAAGGTGAGCACAAGTGTGTACGTACACCACTATATGTATATATAGATATAAAAATGTAACAAAAACACAATACAGAACAATAAAACATACGGGAACACACACACACATATATAACCTAACTTTTTTATCTTTTGCTTAAGTCATCGGGCTGCGGCCGTGTTAGGCCATTCCCTTAAAGGGTGTTAGTCGAAGGAATCAACTCCAGTACTTATTTCAAAACTTGGGGCATATTCAATCGATCTGTCTTGCAGAACCGCTAGATTACAATGACGTGTATAAACCAACAACCGTTGTCAAGCGGTGGGTGGGACAAACAGAAACACAAGCATACATACATACATACATACATACATACATACGTACATACATACATACATACACACACACACACACTTATACATACATACATACATACATACATACATACATACATACATCATGTATACATTCACATGCTCACACACACACACGTACACACACACGCGCGCGTGTACTACGATTTCATTTCAGTTTCTGTCAACTAGTTTTTGTACCCTGTCCAAGGGACCACACCTTGGGTCTGAATCTGGAACCACATATTTGCAAAACTAGCTTCTTAACCAAACATTAAGCAGTGTATATTTCGATGCAATAGTATATTTCAGCGTAAACTAAATTTTAAGGCCTGCTGGTTAGTAATTTTAAAACTACTTTTCTCTTCTTGTCTGTATGACTTTGTGTCTCTACGCAACGTGTCGTTGTACTTGTAAGTTGAACCGAAGTAAATACACCAAATAATTGTAAACAATTGGATGTTCTTACACATTCTTACTATTTCCCTATGTATGATTTTTCTTTTTCAAGTTTTTCAGAGTGTTCAAACCGGATGCTGACAAAGCAATACATTTTAAGTTAAGAGAGTTCCTGGTGTTTGTGAATTATGTATGTATGTATGTATGTATGTATGTATGTATGTATGTATGTATGTATGTATGCATGTATGTTTGTATGTGTGTATGTACATATGTATGTATATATTTATGCATGCCTGCATATATATA
>NC_068981.1:126431492-126432820 GCF_001194135.2 Octopus bimaculoides
ATATATATATATATATATATATATATATATATATATATATATATATACAGGGTGTCCCAAAAAAATGTATGCACAGTTTAGATAATTGTAAAGTAGGTGTTTATTAAAATACATTTCGTTTTCAAAATTTAATAGAATCTACAGGCATTGTAGATTCTGTTTTCAACTGTTTTCAAACTGATGTCCGTTATGGTCCAGGCACTGCTGACAACGCGAAGCAATGGAATCGCAAACATCACGAAACAATTTGTTTAGTATTTGTGTTTATTCTCGTTCAATGGCTACCCTCAAATCAGCGACTGTTGCGGGTTTCATAGCGTAGATTTTGTCTTTTAGGTATCCCCATAAAAAAGTCTAGTGGTGTGAAGTCTGGTGAACGTGGAGGGTACTCAACGAAACACCTTCGTCCAATCCACCTGTTTAACAAGATCTCATCAAGTAAGGATCTAATATCGCTATGGTAGTGTGGAGGTACCTCATCCTGCTGAAAAAACCTCATCTTCAAAAATCTTCCATTATGCTTAGCATGACACTGTTGCAGCAAGTTTAACTAAATGGGACCAGTCACAGTAGCGTCAAAAAAGAATGGTCCAATTAATCCTCTTGATGATAAGCCACACCACACTGTAACTCCTGGTAAATTAACATGGAGTTCCACCATAACATGCGGATTCTCGGGTCCCCAGTAGGTGCAATTTTGGCGGTTAATTGAACCATTTAATTTGAATGTCGCCTCAGCACTTCACACAATCTTTGTTGGAAAGTGTGCACCTTCTACACATCATGATAAATACCACTCGCAATACTGCACTCTTCTGTCTGGATCATCATCATGAGTAGCGTAGACTAATCTTGTAACGTAACTTTTCGATAGACAACGCTTCAAAATGCGTTGGGTAGACGATTTTGACATACCTACCTCACGACTCGCTTGCCACATAGATTTTCTTGGACATTAGTGAAAAGTTTCCAGCACTCCTTCTTGGTTTGTTGGGGGTTGTCGATGTTCGTGGTCTTCCGAAACGCTTCTCGTGAACATTCTGAACAGTTCATCGGGTTCAAACTTATCTCTAATTTGGGTGATGGTAAGTCACATTGGTGGATCTGTTTGAAACTCCTCCCTGAACTGTATTTGTACTTCAACTGCGTTTTCACACATTCAGTAGCATTTTAGAATGAATTGCCTTTGTTGAAAGCTTAGTCTATCATCCATCATTCATTCCACTGGGTTTCATCCGGAAAGAAAAAAAATAAGTTCAATTAAGTTATCAGCTGCTAAAATGTTTATATATCTTTTTGGGACACCCTGTATATATATATATATATAT
>NC_068981.1:126433793-126443829 GCF_001194135.2 Octopus bimaculoides
GGAGAAAAAAATGCTTTCTAATTGATGTATCAATACCAGCAGATGACAACGTTTCTCTAAAAGAAATGGAAAAACTTTCAAAATACAAAGACCTGGAAATAGAGGTAACTCGAATGTGGAATCTAAAAACAGAAACAATTCCTATCATAGTAGGTGCCTTAGGTATAATAAAAAAATATTCAGACAAATACATAACAAAAACACCAGGACTTACAAATATATATAACATACAGAAAATTGCACTACTGGGTACTGCACACATTCTACGCAAAACACTTTCAATACAGTAAACATAAGAGCACCACAGCAAACCACAGCGCATACCCAAGGCGCACAGAGCTGCGCTCGGTAGTGAAGTGAAAGCACGTTATAAAAATAAAACTACTGAACAATAATAATAATAATAATTTAAGGTGGAGTACTTGCGCAGACTGAGACTGAACCTTAAGTGGAAATTAAACGGACGGAATAAGATTGAAGCTATCAACACCTAGGCGGTTTCACTCCTTAGATATGGAGCATGGGTAATTGCATGGACAATAGACGAACTAAACAGCTTAGACAGAAAGACAAGGAAGTTGCTAACTAGATATGGGACACTCCACCCAAAAAGTGACACAAACAGACTGTATGTACCAATAAAAAGAGGGGGAAGAGGACTTATTGGATGCGAACACAGTATTAGAGCAGAAAAAAAAAACAACGTAGCATGGTATGTAAAAAATGCCACAGAACCGCTACTATTAGAGGTAAGAAGGTCAGGCTTGTGCAGGATGAAAGATTGCAAAGATAAAGCACTGTACAGGCAATTGAAAACGAATGAAACTGAAAATAGGTGGGTAAAGAAAAGTACTTAGATCGGTGAACTCTTGGGAAACCTAGGTGCCGTAAACGTCTTTCCATCCTTCTACAGGCGGTGCTCCAGCATGGCCGCAGTCAAATGACTGAAACAAGTAAAAGAGTTATTATTATTATTATTATTATTATTTAACCAGTTTGATTCTGCTTCATGCAACGAGCTTGGTTTCCGAGAAGAGCCTACGAAACTAAGTTGCATGAGGCCCGAATCAAACTGTTTTAAATAATAATATAACTCATACTAAATGTGTTCTTTCTTTCGTCTGTTTACTCACTCGTGTATATATATATATATTTATGTAAAAGCAAAATAATTAGTTGTAAAATCTCAAGAAGAGATCAGTGTAGTAACTATACTAACAGGTAAAGCCAATCGCCGCATCAAAGTGGCCACACACACACACACACACATATATAAATCTAAATATGTATGCATGTATGAATCTGTATATATATGAACACACATACACACACGGATAAATATAAACTTATATGTATATGTAAGTATATATATATGACTCGTACGACTCATTAATAGCATGAATGGAGTTTAAACCTTTTATTTCAGTTTTGAACAATATAATCGCTTATTCTCATATTTCGAAATATCTACAGATAATATCAGTAAATATTTTCATATAATCATTAAATCAAGGATATGTGTTGCCCTGAGAAAATTGTTGCAGCTTCTTATCAGGACCCAAATACATATGGGAACTGATTCGATACTTCAGGGGTAACTTTCATGTTGCTTTGACTGTGGCATTGGATGAACAAAGGACTTACTTAAATATTTCAGTTAGCGGATGAGATAATTTGTTGTGTTTTGTTGGGTGTTAGGCAAACAATTCTTTTGAGTTAACTCTAGCATGTGAAGGTTCCCACACTGACTCACTGAAAGGTATTAAGATATTCAAAAATGAATTGATACATATTTGGATAAATGAATACAGTATTTGGGTCGCTTTTCATCTTTTCGAGCAACTATAAGTTAAGCTATTGTAACTTCATGAGTTACAATAGCTTAACTTATCTTTTCTTCAACTTGTTTTAGTCATTAGACAGCGGCCATGCTGCAGCATAACCTTCAAGGGTTTAGTCGAAAAAAATTGACCTCAGTATTCCAGTACTTTTTTTTCTAAAGTTATTGCAAAGTTCTGGGAACGTAAACAATGCAACGCAGGTTGTCAAGCGGTGGTGGTGTCAAACACAAACATAAAGACGAACACACACACACACACACACACACACACACACACACACACACATAATGTTTATCCTGAATTTAGAGTTTTGTGTGAGGTCTGGAAATGTCCTAAGAATTGTCATGTCCCTTTTTATAATAATTATAAAAGGAGAAAAAAACTATTCAAAGTTATGATAGAACGGAGTTGCTTTCCTCTTTAGAAATGTGGCCTTGATCAAGATAAACTTTGAAAAATAGTGCCTTGCTAATTACATTTCCCGGTGAGAATAAAGAAAATTTTACATGGTATGATGCTCATGTTTCAGAAGTTAGGAAATACTATTGATATAATTAACAGTCTGTTTTGTGCTCCACCGCATTTATTTATAGAACATGTTAAGGCTTAAGGAAGACTAAGAATCAAACAAAAATTTGTCTATTTTCCATTACGGTTCTTAAATAATCTAAGAAGTTTTTTTATTCAGTTTGTTTTACTAAAAGAACTGCCTCTACTCTTTTCTAGTGCTCTATATGTATGAGTGAAGTGGGATGAGAAAGTCACATAAGTGTCTCGTCTCCATGTTCAAACATATTCTCATCACGACGCAACATATAAATACATTAATCCTTTGTAAATCCATTTGTGCATTTATACATTATTTATACTTTATATATACCTACACAGACACAGAAATGCATACTAATAATACATACCTATAAAACGAAGTCACTATTTTTTTTCTCTCTCATTAGAATCTGTTAATGCCATCAGTTCTAATCGCTAATTGTTGTTGGCGACTCAGCAAAACACACCAACTGACAGAAGGCACTTACGAATTACACATGCTTATTTCAAGATGAAATATATCTCAGTTCGCTGCTACATACTTTGTCTCACTACTCGCCTTCTACATTATAATATTTATATTTAGGTCGTAAGCTATTTGAAGACTTTTAACAGTAAGTTTAGTTTACTATTATTTATCTCCCATCAGAGTCATTGTTTATCAGCTGTTGAGAATCAAGCAATCTTACTTATGGCGCTGAAGCTTGCCATCTGTTTATAACCAGTCTAGCTGAGCTGGGTTACTATTCTCTATTGTGGAATAACATTTTAAAGTAATAAAAGCAAACTGCTTATGGGCGAATTGTTAAAAGAAATTTTCGCAGGGATTTCACTAGAAGAATATTTTTCGAATTCTTAATGGAAAAGGGACAGATGAATTGTTTACTTTATATTTCTCCATACACAAGCCCAAAAAGTCTAAGGAACTCTAAAAAGAGTTCTGTAACGCATGCCAGTCATATTTCAAATTATTGAAGCTTCATGTACTTGGTATGACAGTTTTAATTTCAATATAGACAGCTTTTACATTTAGTGATACAAAACGGTTACATCTTTGAATTGTTCATAACCAAGAATTCAGCCATTAGATTAGACCTTTCAGTTAACCTCATGATCTTTATTATAAGCTTTATATATAAAAATTTTCAAAGCAAAATGTTACTGGTGTGATAAGACCAGATATTAAATGAAAAAGAAAAATAATTCTAAGAGGCAATTTCCTAAAGATGTGTTTGAAAATGTGTAACAATCTGGCTGTGGTTAAGATGTTCGCCTTGCAGCTACGTGGATTTGGGCTCATTCCTCAGCACAAAGCTTTGGGCAAGTGTCTTCTACCATAGACCCTCTATCTCCAGCCCTAGATTTAGGTTCTCAAATTCACAAGCAGAATATTTCAATAATTTGATTTTAATATGATTAACTATAGATTGAATTGTTGATGGTGGGATCCGTACCGAGGTGGGTAGATGTTCTTTGGGTTATGTACAATAGAGAGATTGGAGATTATATTAGCCAACAACAGATACCGTCTTAATAAACACAATGAGTTATGGGATTGCTACACATACTAGAAAAATAGAACATTCCGAAATTACCGGATCGGAAACCACCCGAACTACAATGAAATCTGCTAGTCCACTGCTGAGATTCAAACTAACACGGTGGCCAGAGCCACACTATTCTCATGGGATTATTACACTTTGAATTGTTAAGTACCACCCTCTCACCCAAGCACCATTGTATCCAACCTCTCAGTTTTTTTCTTTTTTATTTTCTTTACAAACAAAGTTTCAAATAAACAGTTGTGTGAAAGAAAAAGAATGAAAACGTTAAGAATAAGATCAAGTTCTGATGAAATGATTTAGGGTATATTTAAGTCTAGATGTTGAGTTGTCTGGAGATTTAGTGAAGGAGCAAGCCCAAATCATTCATAAAAGGTTTACTTTAGATTATGAGTATGACTAAAGTAATGGTTGACTGCAGCATTTCAAAGATCGATATGGTTTAATATTTCGTGCGTTCAGTTTATTGTGAATAACGCTCAGCGGACAAAGAAATAGTTGCCAAATTTGTTGACATGATCGCCATGTGAGTTCAGTTTAAAAGTCCTGAGCAAGTCTACAATGCAAATGATACAACATTGTTTTGGAATTGTGCGCAACGAAAACACTGATAATTGAGGGTACAACAAGATAAACAGCACCAAAAGGTCGTGCCACTGTGCTGGTCTGGCCTAATACCATAGCAACTCACAGGTGCAAGTAACTGGTCCCTGGTATAAAACATCTACGTGCTAGAGTTTTTAGAGGTATGATAGACTGGTCTGTGATTTATCATGCCAAGAGAAAACATTGGATAACAACTGTAATTTTATTGGTCGATTTGAAAATTATTTTGTTCTCCAAACAAAAGTTCACAGTGACTCAGCTGGTCTGGAACACAACTGTGGGATAATGATTATTTTAGACAACAGTTCTACATATTTATAGCAGAACACCAAGTAAAAACATTGTTCTTGACATTTACTGCTCACTTAATTGCACATCATTAATCCCATTCCACGACAATGGCATACTACATTCTTTTAAGTCTAAATATCGCAGACATTTTATGAGGTGTCTACTGAACGTAATTAACTCTAGCAGACCAGTATGGATGTTTGTCTTTAGAAGTATCCACACCGAAAAAGGAATAGCATAATTTGTGGCTAGGATTACTATTTGAGTTTGTACTTCATTAAACATTGGAGATGATTTTATAGGATATAGGGCCTCGAAGGAAATTCAGTATATAACATAATCTGCTTTTTTATGCCCATTATTTAACTAATACTGTTGCAAAGGATCTTGCATTGAGTATGAATGAAGATAACGTTGGCTAATTGATAAATATAGATGAAGATGCAGCTATTGTTCATCACTGTACTGACTTAGAAAATTTTCAGATAATTGTAAGCCTACAGTAACAAAGGAAAATGTAGCAGAAAAAGCCTCTAATGATAGATTACTTTGGTTGATAGGTGAACTGTTAAAAGGCCTAGAGCAGTATTTCTCAGCTATATTTTGTGTATGAACCCCTTTGATTACTATTTTATTCTGGTGGGCCCCCATAGTCTTTCGATGTTTAAAACTAGTTTTATACATACTTCTTTCAACATTCCCTTTTTGTTTTTCATACATTCTCTTGTGTAGTTTGAATTACGTAAAACGTTAGAGAAGGAAACCTAGTTGTTTCTTGCAATAAATACAGTTAAAGCAAAATTTTTTCATGGATCTTCAAAATTCTTTCACAGATCCCCAGTTTACTATTTTACTGGCATGCCCCCCCCCCCCAAAAAAAAAACAACAACAACCTATATGGACCACAAGGGGTCATATGGATCCCGGTTGAGGACAACTGGTCTAGAGCAACAAAATTCTGTAAGCGAAAAAGAAATAATGGACGTTTATATGCTAAAGGATACACTAATCACAGAAAGACTAAAGTATATGCAACACGTCGATTTGCAAGATGTTAAAAAATAGATAGAAGTATGGAATAGAGTAGTCATCACTATAACTTGGAAATTCACTGGCTTCTATATCTGTTCATTTAAGTATGCTGCCAATGTCATCATCAGTTTCTGATACCTTAGGCACGTTCTAAATAAAAAGTATAAGAATCCTTACAGTTCTTCATCTCATGACAAAAAAAAAAACAAAAAAAAACAATCCGGTAAAACCTTCACTTCCAAGACATTTAAAGTTGAACATTCCAGCTCGTCATTAGAGTCGTGAACTTTTTAATGCAAATCATCAACAATTCATTTAATTTTCATTCAGGGATAACTGAGCGGCACTATGTGCTGCTGTTTGTATTCATCTAACTGTCTGCTGTGGTTGGATACAGCACGTTTTAAATTACAATTCTATCATGTTTTGATAAGTAAGAATCCTATGTAGGTTTACTCCGGGCAAATGTTCAAATATAAGAGTACGGACTAGCTGACCCAAATTTACTTATAACTCACTTAACATGTTCAACAATATAAGTGGAGAAAGGATGATATAACTTTGATAAGAATAGGATGGTGTTGATTTCGTCCCTCCCTATAGCATTCTGATCGATCAAATATGGGTCTGATTAAATATGTACTACTGATGCATTCCAACATTTTGAGGTATGATATACTATATGAAACGTACATAAGCTGATTAAAGCATGAATACATCTATATTCTTTTGTGTTTTTCGATATATATATATATATATATATATATATATATATATATATTCAGCAGATGCAGTATTAGATTGAAATAGCCATCTGCGTTTCATACTTAATGTAAATAAATCATGAAAGGCAATTTTTCAGTAGTATTCGTCCTCAGATAATATCTCTTCTGGATGTATTCTGTTTAAAAACCCAATATATATTGGAGGCAGAAAAAATCGTTCAGCTGCTAGAAAGCTAGATGCATTTCTGCTTCTCTGGGCGTTGTCGATTCCGTGATTTATAGGCAGCCATATGCTTAAGCGAAATTTGTCGATACCGATATAGGAAAACAGTGTATAAACAATCATTGGTGTTGCGAAAAGTCGCTCGGCTGAATAATAATCTATTAGCGATTAGAAGTCAAACAAAGTGAGAAGATAAAGAGAGAGAGAGAGAGAGAGAGAGAGAGAGAGAGAGAGAGAGAGAGAGAATTGCATGGTTGTAAATGGGAAGGAAATTAAACTGCACTAAGAACTACAATAGTATGAATATTTACGTACACACACATACGTATACGCACGTATATACACACCTAGGTTATACACTCCTCCCAACACATATATTCACCATAGTTCTTTAACAATAAAACGCGCACATACCTATGTTTATATAAATAAAGCTTCCCAAAATACATATACATAGATGCATATTTAGAAATAAACACCTGTCAATAAATATAAACTTAAAATACAGTGATACAAATATACACATAAATATTTATGTATTATGTTAGCATAGCGAAGTTTATAAATGTATAAAGTCCGTTGGGGAGATGGTCTAGGTTCAACCACAGTTAATAATGTATTTTAGCGAGGTTGGAGGCAATAAGTCGTTTCATAGTTTCTTTTCCGTTATTCCCTTCAGAGAATTTGTTTAGTCATACCTAATATAAAAAGACAATCAAATTATACACGTACAAACATAGATATACACGCACATCTACAAACACACAAACATACGCACAAATACATACCAAAGTTATTTGTATCATTCTCAACGCAAAGCGCTAGCTTATAAAGTAAAACGCTTTACATCTAATCTCCAAGTCATTAAAATACCTCGATTCATATGAAACTTAATATGCCACCTCTTGGAACATATTACAAGCTTATCTCTACGATTCCTTAACATTAACTTGATCCAATGATCAGTTCTTTTGATCTTCATTACAAAAACTAAAGAGTATTTAAAATTTTCGATGTAATATTATTTCTATAGTTAGTATGTCAAGCAGTACCATATCGAATACATATCGAACGAGCTTGTCATATTACACATAGTTTACTTCTACAAACATGAATTGCAAAATTATAAAGGCCTAAAAGTTTACGTTTATCCTAATTCCAGTTGTTTTCCAAGTTTAAAAGTATAAATACCGATATAGTATCAAGCTAAATTTTAAGGGCATTATTATCTTTAAATGTAACAAATCACAAGAACATTTCTGTTTTAAGCTTTTCAATTTCATTCTAGTGGGGACTTGCAGGTGATGTCACATCAATCTTTCTGAACTCTCAAGCATTAAAGATTAATATTTACAGCGACTTTGCGTTTTAATGTTGGTAAGACCATCTTGTGATATTCGTTCCGAAACCAACTTTGACTTCCGTCATTTCATGAGTAGATAAATAAAGTACCATTCCAGTTCTAGAGTAGATTCTTCCTCTCCTGCTTTTTCTTGCTTTCTGTTGCTTTCGGCTTTTCTCCCTGGAAGAAAGTGGCTCTAGTCGGACCTAAGAAGGAATGGAATCCACAGTTTAAAATTACCCATGGTACGCCTTATGTCTAGACGGTAACTTAAGGGCTGCATACAGATTTGAAAACCAAAGTAGTGTGAATGTTACTTGCATACGTTCGCTGAACGTGTGCAGGTGATCCAATTTTCAAGATCCAACAAATAAGAACTGCTTCCTGTTTAAATAACTTTAATAGTCTGAATTCGAATACTAATTCATTCAAATTTTGACACAAGGCCAACAGTTTTAAGGGTTGGGTTAGACGACACCAGGAATAAAAGCCAAAGTGGACCCTAGTGGAATTTCAATTCACAACATAATTAGTCGGAAGAAATACTGCTAGGCATTTTGTCAGAAGCTTTTAACGATTCTGCTCGCTCGCTGCTTTGAATTCAAATAATAATGAGCAATAGTCCAAATTATTGCAAACTTTAAAATGACTGAACTATTGTATTACTAAGTAGTTCCAAGTAAAGTTCCACTGCTTGTCGTCTTCAGCAAGTGACTTCTGTCATAGCTTCGTGTAGATAAGTGATTCTTAACCTATTTTATGTAGCGCACTTTCGTTATGCCTAGCGCCCACCTATGTGGTGAGTGAGGTATCACGACTAAACTAACTTAACAAGGATAATGATTTATAATTTTTACTCAGAAATGGAATATATAAACTTTTAACAGTGATAAAAAAGAAATAATAAGTTGTAAATTTATTTTATACATTGTAAGTTACTGACTTCCCTATGCCTGATAGAATCTAACTAAATTTTCTATTTTAGGTTCAATGTGAGTTAAAAGTAGATATAAATCTCCTCTGAATTATTGCAAATTTATTTTGATGCTTAGTCAGCAATTGCGACATCGCACTGAATCCTTTCTCTACTAAATAGGAAGTAGGAAATGCAAGGAACAGTAATTTAGTTTCTTGCCAAAGTTTAGAATATTTGCTTCTCATTTTGGGCCAGAATGACTCACGACCAAGCTGCTGAAAATATACTTGAGCATCGAAATAATTTTTTTAGGTCTATAATTCTTCCTAAAAACTTGGTTGAGCAGAAAAGACATCAGAAAGAAATGGATTTATGACCCAATCAGTTACTTTAAGATCAGAAAAATCTTAAAATCTTATCATTAAATCTTTTTTAACTGTCTGCAGATGACAACAATAGCAATCTATATCAAATTGCTACCATTATTTTCTATTATGTGCAGGCTTGGCAACTAAAATATCTCTTCTCGATAGTCTTTCTTTGTTGAATGATAAGTTCCTGATAAATTTTAGAACAGTGTCATAGAGATCATATAAATGCTTTAATATCCATTACTAGTTTTATCGTGTAAAATATAATTACTACTATATGTAAAATTTAGTACGTTAATTATGTTACACGACTACTCCTCACCACTTCAACATGACTGAAACCTCTTGAAGGCGGTGCACCCTCTTGGAGGCGGTGCCGCCCACGTTGAGAACCTTTGGTGTAGAATAATATTATAGAAGTGGAATTGGGTGAATGAAACAAAAATGTTTTAACTGAGGGAGGTCTTATGTAATAGATGCATTTCCTATTATATATTACGCAGACCTGAAATGTACGTATAAAATGATTTCAAAATATCAGTTTGGTTTGATTTCATTATTACAACTTTATATATATA
>NC_068981.1:126444441-126446631 GCF_001194135.2 Octopus bimaculoides
TATATATACCGGAGTAAGCACATGAAATGTGCAACAAGGTGGAAAAAAGAGTACTCAAATACCAGAGGTAGAGTAATATGCTTTATTTAAAAGCAGCAGAAATATAACAAAAAAATATATATGTTATACGAGGCTCGGCTGAAAAGTTCATAGGCTGACAAGATATTCTCATGGAATGTGACCAAATGAGGTTTATTTTTCAACATAATCTTCGCTGCAGTCCACACACTTCTTCCATTGGTGTTGCAGTGCTTGGATCCCATTGGCAAAGAAGCTTTCATCCTTCTGGTTAAAAAGTCATCAAGAGAACAGAGAGGATTTTCAACCTGGTGAAAGCCTCAGTCATACACAAAAGCTATTGAAACCAAGGACTTGTGAGCTGGAACATGTCCTGATGAAACAAGACCACTTTCGTCAGTTTTCCTGGTCTTGAAAGCCTTTCGTAACTGCCTCAACCAGATAGTGGGGCTCTTTTGGAGATAGTCAGTAAGCATAATGCCTTTTGCATCCCACCAAAACTGAGGCCATCGCCCTCCATTCAGATGAAACGAAACGATCTTGGCTTTCTTTGGAGAAGGTGAGGAGAAGTGTTTCCATTGCATGGATTGTCTCTTTGGCTCTGGCTCAAAGTGATGAAGTTAACTCTCATCCTGGCTTAGGAAAAGTTCAAGGAAACCGACAGGATCTGCCTCAACTATGTCAGATTTCTCCGTGATATGATCCACCTGGTGCGCTTTTGACCAGGTGTCAGAAGACGTGGCAACTACCAAGCTGAAACCTTTGTCATGTTAGGAATATTCTAATAGAATTGGCTATTTGCTTTATAGTTAACCGTTTGTCAACCATCACCATGCCGTGAACTCATCAATGTTTTCCTCAATGGTGGCAGTTGCAGGGTTAGCTTCAAGACAGTCCATTCCCCTCCTAAATTCAGCAGCCCACTTTTGCACTACTGATAAAGCTGGTGTGTCCTCCTCTAATGTAGCAACTATGTCAATATGAAAGTCCTTGGGGGCTAAATCCTTTTTCTGAAAGTACTTGATAAAACCACGATGCCAAATTTTGTCGATTCTCAAGAGAAGCTGCTACTAGTTACTTTTGAAGTCTTCTTTAAACAACCATCCTATGAACTTTTCAGTCAACCTTCGTGTGCAACAGAAGTAGTATTAGATTAAAAAGGCCTTCTGTGTATCATATATAATGTGAACACATCGCAAAAAGCAAATTTACAGCGGTGATACTACCTTTTATGGACGTGCTACGTCTAAAAACACAATATATATCGAAGGCAGACAAACACTATTCAAGCAGCGGCTGGCGAGAATGTTTAGATGCGAATTCAAAATATCATTAAAAACCGTGCATTGGCCATCTAGTACTTGCTTTGACTGAATAAAGAGTTACCAATTGGTCAAGCACGTCTACACCTACTTATTTTTGCTATTAAAAAGTATGGTTTCAGGCTTCTTGGGGTTATTTTCAGGAAGAACTTCTCCATGTTAATGTAAGGTACTCAAAAAAGCAACAGACTTCGATTCTTTTGCACTGGTATGATGTATGACAGCAAGCTGTCTGTGAATTTCAAAACCACAGTTTCATGGACTGGTTTCACCTGTTTTACTGCTTCTGGTAATTCCCTTCTGTTCTGACGAATTGTTCTGACTAAGCTGCAGGTTTGTTTTGCGAGCTGTGAAGACTATACAATTACTGAATATCTAAAACGTTGAAACATAGGTGCAAGTTGCCATTGCATCAACTGACGCGTGTGGTCCTTATAGGTACTATGTGGTTTATTTATTTTTTTACAGTTAGTACAAACAACCTATAATATATAGTCTATATAGATATAAAACTATGAAAAGTCAAGCACCATACGGTTCTATATTTAAGAGATGAGGAATTATGTACATTATTTACATTTGACGGATATTTGTTCTCACCTTGTTTGTTGTTAACACAACGTTTCGGCTGATATACCCTCCAGCATTCATCAGGGGTCTTGGGGAAATTTCGAAACTGGGTTCTCATTCTTAAGGTATTTTTTGATATTATTATTATTATTATTATTCAGGTCACTGCCTGGAATCGAACTCGGAATCTTGGGGTTAGTAGCCCGTGCTCTTAACCACAATGCCATATGCCCGCAAAGTTCATCATACACACACACACACACACACACACACACACACA
>NC_068981.1:126447491-126448047 GCF_001194135.2 Octopus bimaculoides
ATATATATATATATATATATATATATATATATATATATATACACACGTATATACACATATATATACACATACATACACATATACATATACATATACATATATATACACACACATATATGTACACATATATATACATACACACACACACACCTATACATATACGCACTTACACACATATATATACATATATATATATGCGTATCGTTATCTCCGTTCACATACACATATATACACACACTTATATGCACTCATCCATATATGCATAACTATACATACACAAACATACATGAGATATGTTGTACTTCCTCACATCCTAAGATCATTTATACCAACGAAACGTACTTCTTATGATATGCGTACGTTTCAGAGCATTATTCTTTACTTTGTTGATCAATTTATCCTTAGAGAAGATTATGTAGTATAGTTCTGTCGTACAGAGCGAACAATACTTTCTTCCTCTCTCATATGGCATTGATCTTGCTATTATAGACCATTCTAATGAATACTGTTTATTATTTTCCTTAAGATCCCAGATGTATTTGCTAAGACTGGTGCT
>NC_068981.1:126448926-126450559 GCF_001194135.2 Octopus bimaculoides
TATATAAAGTGTAAACAAGTTACGCAAGAAAAAGTAGAAAAAAGTGCAATTCGCCCCTTAAAGGGGGAATTCCTGAGTTCGATACTTCCCCTACTCGGCAGGCTTAGATTCGAAATCACATGAAATTCGCAGTAGAAGGACACAACTTAGAAAAGCAATTAGCAAAACTTACTACAAGAAAAACACACGCCCGTTCGACGGAAATTTAATTCTTTATTAGCCACTAGGGCCGACATAGAAGGACAATACAGGACAGACAAAGCATGAGGGTCAAAATAACATATGGATGATGAAAGGGTGGAAATGATGAACATGGAGTGATGGACACGGGGAACCCACAAGCCACACATCATCACTGATCTTTTAGAATCACTGGTACTTATGTTCAAGTCAGCTCACTAACACATGTAACAGGGCATACACTCTTCATTCACAAATTAAGATAGTCACAAATCACAAAAAATTCAAATGCCTGTTACAAAGTGATGGCACGAATGTAAACCTAACACCACCCAGCGAGATAATGCAACAGACAATACGGAAAACAATACTTTTTAAAACTCTGTCACCCAAAACAAAAAACAAAAAATAGAAGACATGCCAAAAGAAAGTATCGTAAAAGGTCTACAGCCCATATGGGGCAAAACAACTTATGTAGCAAGGGGAAAAATTACGGTCCTGTGGAAGTAAGGTTTGCTTTTAAAGAAGAAGCAAAGGAACACTCCACAGTGGCTTTGAAGACAAACGAATTGGTGCTGCTACCCACGTACATCGGTTGACGTACTTCGAAAATTAAAATAGGGGAGGTCCCACCGACTTGGTATGGCTTGTGGAAGCCGTACTGCTGAACCTGGAGGATAGGGCCACTATCTTTCAGTACACCGAGCTACACCAGCAGAACCGAAAACCCGCATCCATAACATACATACACAAACCACAAACATCTTACTCAGTTACCCCAAACAAATATTCCATGAAGAACGAAGACAACCAAAATCCCGCACTCATACCATGCATACACAAAACACAATCATCCTATTCATTTTTCCAAAACAAAGCCACATATAAACCATTCACACAAGAGATATCACCGCCAGCAACAGCGGGAGAAAATAAACCAAGCTAGTTAAACATGCATGTAGAAAGCCATGTGTTACTCCATAATTAGCGCCTCCACACCCGAAAACCAGCGAACACAAAAGACAATGCAATTTTCTTTTTCATCAATTGTTACACCTTTTCTCCTCTTTCTAAAAGCTGTCATTACTTTCGAGACAGTACTTCTTGATACACCTAACATTTCGGCTGTTTTTCGTTACGCTAACGCCTGCCATATGAGCACCAACAATTTGACCTCTTTGAAAGTCCGATAGATCTGTCATTTTAATGAATTTTGATTACCTTTTTCTGATGGTATCTGAAAAGAAACAGCAATTTTATCAAAACATATTAAGCAACACTAATGATAAATAAAAAAAAGACATAAAAATAAACAAGCTTTTGACGGTTTTAAAGATATTTCGAAATGATGATGCCATGATGCTAGGTTTTTCCATTATTTTGTCCAACCCCTGTACATATTTATTTATCTATATATCTATCTATCTATCTATCTATCTATCTATCTATCTAT
>NC_068981.1:126450569-126454927 GCF_001194135.2 Octopus bimaculoides
ATATATATATATATATATATATATACATACGTATCTTTTACTTGTTTCAGGCATTAGACTGCGGCCATGCTAGGGCACCTCCTTGAGGAATTTTCGTCGAACTGATCGACCCCAGTACTTCTTACTTTTTTTTTTATAAGCCTGGCACTTATTCTATCGGTCTTTTTGCCAAACCGCTAATTTACGGGGACGTATACACACCAACACATGACAGGCTTTCATGCAGGTTCTGTATACTAATTTCACTCACAATGCATTGATTGGCCCCAGGATATAGTTAAAGAAACTTGCCGTGTAGTGGAACAGAACCCAAAACTACGCAGTTACAAAGCGAGCTTCTAAATCAAACAAATATATCTGCAGCTATAGCTTCATAATTGCACAACTACACCTGCACCTATGTAGTGGAAGAGAAATATATTTCATCTTTGTGACAAATTGGGTGGAAATGTATTGCTTTCCTTAAAGGAACTGCGACAGTACTTCTAAAAGATTTGCTTACAGTTTCCACCTTGTAATCAATCCGAATTTAACTAGTGAAGACAAATTGTAATTTTTTCTTATAAAAAAAAAAAAGACAGCTGGTTATTCCCTTTAATATGTCTTTTGATATATATTTCAAATCCATGAATCATGCTGTGCTTTATTTAGAGATCATATAACCAACTGCATTAGATAAAAGACAACCTTCCTGTCAAAATGACGCTAGGTCATGCCTTCTTACTCACTTTGCATTGTATCCATGACCCAGAGATTTAGATTTCAACGGTTGAATCAATCTAGATTTTAATTAAAATATTACAATGTTTAGAGTGTAAACTGTCCAGTGATTACACCCGTAGGAAAAGTTACTTTCGGCGGGCTTTCATAGATACTCTCTGATCATTACTGAAACTGAAATAAGTAATAGTCGAAAGGAATACCAAAATCCGCCAAGAGAAATAAAAGGCAGTGGATTTGGCAGATTCGTCGCACAAATTTTCTGCGGTTTGTACTTACGGCACTTCTCGTTCTGAGTTCAAGTCCTGCTGAGGTAAATTTGGTCTTTTCTTTTTCGGAGATCGAAAATATGGTACCAGTCAAGTCTTGGTGTCTATTTAATATTTCTCTAATTCATCCTAGATGTGAATAGAATTATAATAAAGAAAAATAATTTTTGCAAGAGCTATAAAGTGTAGAATCTCATAGAAGAACGAATACAATCAATCAAATCGGATTCAATATACAACTGTTAATTATTTTATCGATCTTGGCCTGATAAGAGACAAAATCGATCAAACGATGTTTGGAGGGAACGTAATTAAACGCTGGAGTGTTTCTTCCGATACTCTACAGTTTAGTGTAAAGTTGTAAAATCGCTGAAACAAAAAGTAAAAATTATAACAAAAATTTCTGTTCAAAAACTATAATTAACCAACAAATCTAGATTATGCTAACTTTCAATAATCAGCAGTCACATATTATTATGATGCGGAATATGAACGTAAATAAATTAATTAAAAAGTCTCTATCTGATCTGATATAAACGAAATTGTTACAAACACACATATGGACGCACATACTTACATATAAGCACGAACACATAAGTGCGTGCACACATATGAGCGTGCACACATACGAGCTTGCACACACTCACATGCTCATACCAAACAGTTTCGAAACAACGCCAAAACAACGCCAGATCATATATTCAAAATAAATGGAAGTGGAGAGACAAGTTACTGAAGAGATTGCAAGAGTGCAATGAAATAATTTAACAAAAAACTATATAAATTAATAAAGGACTGAACCAGTGCGTGTGTTTATTACCGGCATAATGCCTCTCCCAAGGTTTAATTGTATTTCTTTCAACACACGTATCCACATCAAGAATCTTGCACACGAAATACACATACGAAACTTAATTCATTGTCGTTATTCAAATGCTTTTTTTTAAAGTGAAATATCTTGTGAGAATCTACCACATTTTGAAAAATTAATTTAGGACGATTCCAGACACGATTTTTATAGAATTTAATCTCGAAGGCTTTGGTTATATAATTTTCTCTATTGTCTTAAACATTGCTTTTTACACATGAATAGTTCACATTTAGATAATTATGTTGTAAATAGTCAATACCTTTAAAAAGAACATGCTGTCCTTTAATGTGTGATCATATCGAAGATTATTAGTACAGTAAATATTAAGAGCAGTCACTCACTCTGAACGGAAGAACAATAAAAACCCAAATGTTTCCTTTCTATATCGGCTTCTGGGATTGATTATCATTATCGAAAACCGTGCGGTAGATGTAAAAGCTGAATTTTTAACTCTAGACAAACCACAGCGGAATCAAGCTAAAAGTAAATGAACTTCAGCACATTTTCGACCGTCAAGATGCAGTAAACCTCATAAAAGTCCCGGAAAATCAATCGAGAGAAACGTTGTTTAAAAGTATTTGGAAAATCAACTGATTGAACGTTCGAGTTTAAACTTTGAAACTGAAGGAGACATGAAAAGCTATACTAAAATTGCACTAAAAGCTTTAGCTTTTAGAGGTGTTCTTAAAGTGTTACAAAATTATGCACATATACATTAAAGATATCCTTGATAAACGAAGGTGTGGCATAGACATAAATTCTTATGGATTATGTTACGCATCGAGGTTTTGGAATATCTGAAATATCTAGCAAATGTTTTACATAAATGAAACAATCAATGGTTTTCACTTTACTTTTTGTGTGACATAAAGCCGGTAATTAGATACTAACTACAAAAATTATGCAGTCCTTATCGCCAACAGGTTTGCGTCACGGGCGAATTGATTACTTAAAACACATAAGGATTAATCTCTAAGCCCATGTATAACAAGATGTTATCGAATGTCATTTAATCATTAAAAATCTGAGGATTTAAATTTTCTGATCAATTGTGTTTGGTTTCTATTTACAATCAAGATATGACTTTGCAGTCAGTAAAGGACATCTGTTTGGACGATATAATGGCATTACGAGTGATTGAGTGAAAACTTTCTGTTGTGTAATGAAAAAATGTTGCAGAAAAGTCATCAGCTGATATGAATCTGAGAGTATTTGTATGTTGAATACAACAACTAATACCACTTTTCCGACTTCAATATTTCATTTGAAATTACATTTGAAGCTTTTAGAATTTCAGGTTTTCATCTCTCTTTCTCTCTAAAGGAGTTACAACTTACTGATACTTTTTGATACATTATATATCCTGTAATAACTTACTTGACATACAGTAGAAAATAGGTGGTGGAGGGGCAAGTCGATGCCTCCCAACAGCGTCGTGGAACGTTTGACGGAGGGTCCGGTTAAATTGCTTGGGGCCTGGTTTGGACCAGATCTTCAGATGGAGAAAAACTGGAGTGAGGTCCAGTTGACAAGGTCCGACTTGCCCCTTACTATGGATGGCCGAGGTTGCACAGGTGTTTATAGCATCTGCGACAACCTACCACCTAACTGTCGTGCCTTGCCCCGGGGTGTGGCTGACCAAGCTGGAACGGATCCTTTTCCGCTTTTTGTGGAATGGGAAACCACCACTTGTGAGGCGCTCCATCTGCTGCCAGAAACGGTTAAAGGGTGGGTTAGGGATGCCTTGGCTGATGATGCACATGTATGCGCTGAAACTGAGACACCTCTGGCTCTACCTGGATGGTGAACGGGTGTGGTCACAGCATGTCAAGTTCTTCCTGCCACAATTGACGTCCCTGCGGGACGTAGGCGCATGGATTATGCGGAGACCGAAAATGAGCGAATGGCAGGAGTGCATACATGTACTCGCTCTGTTCTCCCGAGTGAGCAATACCGGCAGCGGGGCTACCGCTGTGGATTTTTATAGCGGGTTGGTAGAGACGTCCTGGGGGAGACTCTAGGTTTCGACGAGGAACAGCTTGTCAACCTGTCCGGAAGAACTTTCGGGCCGAGGTATCTGGACAACTTCCAGAAATCCCTGACCTGGCTGTGCTACGATCGGCTTTGCCAGTTCATGAGAGGTTGTCAAGGCATGGTGCTGGAATCCCACCCACATGCCCGAGGTGCGGGCGTGTCAGCGAAACTGTCACACACGCCTTCGTACGTTGCGAGGAACTAAGGGGACTGATAACCTATGTCGAACTGGTGTCAGATACGGAAAGAGTAGGGTTATCGACTGAGTCTATCATCAAGATTGTGCCGCCTCCCTCCTTTAACAAGGAAAAGGAGGTGTCATTTTTCTTCGTAGTAGCCATATTGAAAGAGACAGTATGGGTGACGCATGGAAGAGGAATTGAGACAGGGAACTTCTCCGGACACGGGTTGGTTAGTTTTTTTAACTACCACCTGTCCAGAAAGATCAGTCTGGAGAAGAGAAG
>NC_068981.1:126455160-126458447 GCF_001194135.2 Octopus bimaculoides
ATTCGAAGTTATTTCATGTTAAAAATTGTCGTACTTCGGTAATTTCAACCAATCACTGACGTCTATTGAGGCGAAAACAATTACTGTTGTTGTTTGTCAACAACACGTTGTGGCGGTGTAATGGGATCTTTTCCCTTGAATAAAATTAGTGCCGTTGTTTGTCAACAACAACTATCGGCGGTACTGTTATTTATGACATCGTTCGTGTGTTTGTACTGGTTTTAGCTTTAGGGTTTTAGGGTTAGGGTTAGGGTTCAATACACCGCCACAAATTTTTCACCAAATTTGGCAAAAATACTCATAACCCTAACCCTAACCTTAACCCTAAAAGCCTAACCTTAGCCCTAACTCTAAAACCCGAACCCTAACCCTAAAACCCAAAAGCTAAAACCAGTACAAACGCACGAACGATGTCATAAATAACAGTACCGTCGATAGTTGTTGTTGACAAACAACGGCACTAATTTTATTCAAGGAAAAAGATCCCATTACACCGCCACAAAGTGTTGCTGACAAACCACAGCAGTAATTGTTTTTGCCTCAATAGACGTCAGTGATTGGTTGAAATTACCGAAATAAGACAACTTTAACACGAAATAACTTTAAAAATATAAACTTTTCTCAACAACACTAAGAGTAAAAGATGTTTTATATGATACATTCTACCAGTGTCCTAAGTTCTAAAGTGTTTCGTTGGAAAACAAATGGTGTCCGCCAAATCAGAAAGATCCAAAGGGCTATTATAAAAAGTTTTAAAAAAAGGGAAAAAACCGGCGGGTCGAACACGAACCCGAAAATATATCAACGTATAATTTTTAAATTCATTTCAATTTCATTGTTCTGTGTAAATTCATCCGATTTCATTATATTCAATTTTCTAACAAAGGTATAACCCCAGCCCCTAAATGTTTTTTGTTATGTCCTTGTGTTGTACCTTCTGTGTCATGGCCTGTGTACCGAATAAAAGAAATTAGTAGAAAACTGGTGGGAATTCACAATTAATATCTCGCATGTTATACCATAAGTTTATATTGAAGAAGCTGAAAATATGTTTATTTATACAATTAATGTCTTTAGGAAAGTGTTTTTATACCAACAATTGACAGAATAAATGTGTGTCTATTATGTTTATAAAGATAATTAAGCGTTAAAAAAAAAACCCTGATGGAAAGCAATTCTGTTGCCAATGGGATAAACATTTAAAGAACGGCTTAAAGTAGTTTTAATAGAACTGTATTGCTATCCAAGATAGCATAGCATAAACATAAGTAAACAGTCCGCGTTTCCTAAAAACTAATTTTGTTCTTAAAAAAAAATTCTAGACTCTATATTGTTAATATCTTTCCTTCAGAACTTATTTAGTCTTGTAAAAACAGACCCCATTATTATTAAAACCGATACGTAAATAAATAATGTGTTAGATGTTAAGGACAATATCAAGTATAGCAATGAAGGAAAAGAGAAACGAAAAATGCCAGCTGCTAAACTGTAATGCACCAAACACAAACTGATTTTGACGCATTTAAAAGAAATCTCACGCTTGTGAAATGTGTAGGCAATAGGAATAATTTATACATATTGTCTTTAAAAACACAAAACACTGTTGTTATTGTTGTTCTTTATCCCCAGGTTAGCACTGATCGTGCATAACTATGATCCAAGACATTCCAGTCGTGACCATTTCGTCTTCTGTTCAAATTTAGTATCCAATGTGTCCCACTTTTTTGTAAGACGACTAGCTGAGATTTGTGGGAGATTTCATTGACATATCACATCGAACATAACAGCGTTGAAATTGCACCCCTTTTACACATTTGGAGCCACCTGCAGATAAATATTCTGAAACTCATAAATTTTTTAACCGTTTAGACAAAGTAGGAAAATTATGAGATAAATTTGCTGAGCATTCCACAGATCAGGTCCAATAGTTCTTATCTGTGACTTGTGCTATAGCTACCGAGACTGGTGGAACGAAGGGAGGAAGATAATCTTTTACACCAGAGATATGGCGGAGTGCTGGTGACAGAATGAAGTCCGCTAAATGCATTCAAGAACCAGATGGTGATATTCAACAGGGGATGGATCAAGTAATTCGTTCAGGAATTTAGAAGGTGGAAAGCTACAAGAGATTCCTCAAAGCACTATTTAACTTGCGCTATATCTTACAGCTCTTTGTATTCCACTAGTCCCGCCCTATTGATTGGTACTTTATTTTAATGACCCTGAAGAGACGAAAGCAAAGTTGACCTTTGTGACAATTTAACTGAGAGAGGAGAGAGTTAGAACAAGTACCAAAAGGCATTTTGTCCAATACTTTAATGATTCTGCCAATTCACCCAACCCACAAAAGAAAAAATGGTTTCAGCGCCGATACAAATGTTGCATATAAGTTACAAATCTATGAATTTGTGAAATAACGATTCGCATTGCTTTTGGCACACATGGACCTCACAAGTTCGTATGTACATGTGCTTCCCCCACTGCTCTTGAAAAAATGTTTCCAATCTTTGGTGAAACCCCACCTAGTTAGCTGTGTTAACTATGGACTACCAAAATGTAGATAACGATTTAGTCATTCATTTAGTTTAGTTTGCTATTATATTGTTTGTGTGGTCAATCAAGTACAGCATTCTTTAAGCATGCTTCACACACACACACAAATGTACACAGGCGCACGTGTGCACACAATACATACGTGTATATGTATGAATTCATTAAAAATAAGAGAAAGGGAGAAAAACAGACTAAATTACTCAGTACATGCAATAGGTGATACGATATATATTACTGAATGGATGCTAGTATTATATCCATATCTCTCCCTCACATATGGACATACACACATACACACGCATACATACATACACACACATATACTTATAAATATATTGTATTTGTTTTATGTATCATAATTATAGAAATGCTCAATGCACTTTGAATCATCAAGGACCTATTTTATGTGCGTTTATACACACAAGATAATAAATGTCTTATTTAATCAATCTTATAGTCGACTGTACTCACTCAGCCCGCTGATGGATGCGCTTAATTTAGGTAAGTGTCTGCAGGTGAAATTTTTTCTCAAGAATGTCAAAACTAACTCACCAAATGTAAGATAAATGATAATTGTAGCCATAGCTCACCTTTGTACTACTCTTAATGAGCAGCTGGTAAAATTTATGGCTTTTCGGGAAATTATAGTTTTAAATCTAATATTGGCTTTAAATTTTGGCACAAGGCCAACAATTTCGGGGGAGGGGTAAGTCGATTACACCCCCCCCCCCCCC
>NC_068981.1:126459085-126473796 GCF_001194135.2 Octopus bimaculoides
ATATATATATATATATATACGACGGGCTTCTTTCAGTTTCCGTCTACCAGATCCACTCACAATGCTTTGGTCGGCCCGAGGCTATAGTAGAAGACACTTGCCCAAGGTGCCACGCAGTGGGACTGAACTTGGAACTATGTGGTTGGTAAGCAATCTACTTACCACACAGCCACTCCTATATAATCTTCACAAAGCATGTAGAGTCAAAATCAATTTTAATGCTATTAGCTGAGAAAGTTTGTGCTTTAGCAGTAAGCATTTATTTCTTCTATTAATGTTTTTGTTCTTGTCCAAAATTTACTTCTACAGAACACAACTGCTTCAATACAAAGTTTTTCAAAGCAACATTATAATTCTTTCATTAAATGGGCGATCCGAAGTTGGTATCTTTGTCTGAAAGTATTTCGACTGTTTATCACGTGACAAGAGGAGGTCGTGTCCTTGAGATTATATATCTGATAGTAAGTTTCAGATTAGCAACAAATTATCTCGCAGACAAAGTAGCTGTACAAGTTAGGCAAAGACATTTACAATTAACTCATACAATAATTGTTGTTGTTGTTAGCACTCCGTCGTTTACGACATCGAGGGTTCCAGTTGATCCGATCAACGGAACAGCCTGCTCATGAAATTAACGTGCAAGTGGCTGAGCACTCCACAGACACGTGTACCCTTAACGTAGTTCTCGGGGATATTCGGCGTGACACAGTGTGACAAGGCTGACCCTTTGAATTACAGGCACAACAGAAACAGGAAGTAAGAGTGAGAGAAAGCTGTGGTGAAAGAGTACATCAGGGTTCGCCACCATCCCCTGCCGGAGCCTCGTGGAGCTGTAGGTGTTTTCGTTCAATAAACACTCACAACGCCCGGTTTCGGAATCAAAACCGCGATCCTATGATCCGCGAGTCCACTGCCCTAACCACTGGGCCTTTGCGCCTCTACACACTTACAATTAACTCATACAATAATAGCACAGCAAATTTCTACAAAATATACCAAATGCGTGTACAATGAAATCATTCCAGAAAAAAAATTATATTAAAATATAAGCTTCGCTACATATTTGTATTCTTGCAGTGTAGCAAAGCTTATATTTTAGTATAAGTTTCTTCTCGAATCGATTTTTTATTACCTATGAAATTTTCTGTGTCGCCTTTTATAGGTAATAAAAAATCGATTCCAGAAAAAACTTATACTAAAATATAAGCTTCGCTACACTGCAAGAATACAAATATGTTTTGAACATATTTAAGTGTTGAACAAAAGTGCATTGCTATATGTGTTTCGGTTCTTTGCGTTCTGTGTTCAAATTCTGCTGGTTCATCTTTGCCTTTCCACCCTTTGGCATTCGATAAAATAAAGTACCTGTCAAATTCTTGAGTAGATTTAATCACCTAGCCTCTCTACTAAAAGCGTGACGCTGTACGTATTTGAAAAAGAATGTCATTCTTTAGGCTTCTGATATACCAGTTATTTATGCTCACCGATTACGTCATTTGCTTTGTTGAACTAATTTTCTGGAATCTTTTATTCCAATAATCAAAACCTGTTAAAAAAAGGAACTGTGAATCTTTCTTTTTTAAGTTGTCTTCTGAAGAAAAGCCGAATGAAATTAAAAATGGCAAATCATCTGAAGAGAAACGTCTTTCTCAGAAGAATTTTCTTTTAAAGTTGCAAAAAAAAAGAAAAAACTAGAACGTTTCAAAGTAACTGGTGCAGCGAGAGAAAGGGAGAGAGAGAGAGAGAGAGAGAGAGAGAGAGAGAGAGAGAGAGAGAGAGAGAGAGAGAGAGAGAGAGAGAGAGAGAGGTTGTGTGGCCATATATCACGCAAAAAATAATCTCTGTTTTCCCATGTTTGTTAGTTTTGTAACTCGTGAAAGTGTATAAGAACTGGGTATTATGATCCAAATATTTTTTCTAATGTTTTAATACGAGAAATATACTGTACATTGTCTTATAATGTTAAAGTCTTTTGTTAACAATTTATTTTATTTTATGCCTTCTGTCTACTCTGGTTATTTAATGACAGCTAATTTGACAAATTAAACACACGGAGTTACACCGGACTCTACCAGAAGTAACTTCGAAACAAAATTAATTTTTAAAAAAATATTAGTATTATTTGAACTTTGGACATTATGCCTTGCTCTTGCTGAATTTACAGCTCTTAACATTTCGATCAAGAATCCACCGAAGGTCAACTTTGTTTTCCCCTTTTTGTTACAAATCAATATCAACACTGAAAAAGACGGCGATCTAGCAGAATCGATACCGCGCCGTGCAAAATGCTTAATGGTATTTCATCTGTGTTTACGTTTTGAGTTCAAATTCTACCGAGGCTGACTTTGCCTTTCATTCTTTTGGGGTTGAAGAAATAAGTATCAGTTGAACACTGGGGTCAATATAATCGACTTACCTCCACCCCTTTAAATT
This sequence comes from Octopus bimaculoides, assembly GCF_001194135.2. Taxonomy (NCBI): domain Eukaryota; kingdom Metazoa; phylum Mollusca; class Cephalopoda; order Octopoda; family Octopodidae; genus Octopus; species Octopus bimaculoides. Next base: position 126,461,519 of record NC_068981.1, read on the forward strand.
TCTGGCCTTGGGCTCAAATTTGAAACCAATATTAACATCCAGTATTGTTGTGTACCAGTCAACCGAAATCACACTTTACTAGACGTACAGTAGAGATTTAAGAAGTTTGTTTCTTTTAGAAGTGAATCAACTCGACCTTGGCAGAAACACTTCTCAATGGTTAAATAAACCTAGTTTTAATTACTAATAAATATTCTTATAGTTTACTACTGTAACCAGCGGTAGAGCAATATAATTGATAAATGATCTTTTTGGCTTGTAGCACTTGAGTTCAACTACACCATTACACATAACTAGAATAAGTGTTTAATCTACGCGTAAGAGTACTAGGGTATTATTCATGGCCTCACTCCCTCTTTTATGAGGACAAATGAGCTTTAGGGGAATTTTTTGTTTAGTTAAGATGTATGATTAAAATTGTAAAATATCCAATTCCGATTTTGTTCGTACCTAATGAGCGAAATGCGAATAAAATTTTACAGTTGTTCAAATAGAGTATTTAGATAAATGGTATTTATAATGTCTAGATATATTCTGCACGTTTACTCTTTTTTCTCACTTACATAAAAGATACACACATATACATTCATATATAATACATACATACATGATGGCCGTCCACTCGTGACCGAGGAAGACCATTGCCGACCTTCAGGAACATTGTGCGCTCTAGGACTAACTTATATTTTGCATTTGCGGCTCCGTTGGTGGCTAATGAGCCCTGCTCTTGACAAGCATACACGACTGCAAACATTGCAGACCAAGCTTTCCCCATTCACTATATGAGCCGTGCGCTTTCGCGCAGCTCGCTTAAGTTCTTCATGCTGGAAACATGCTCTCTTTTACATACATACATACATACATACATACATACATACATACATAATACATACATACATAATACATACATACATGTTTATATACTTACATTTTCGTGGATGCTTGTATGAGCGAGTGTACATGCATCATGCAACTTGCGCGAGAGCGTTTATGCATCCATATCTGTTAACGGTTATTTTTAATACTTTTCTCGCAGTATTGAGTGTTCGTTTCTTTTTTGCATCTTTGATTTTATTTTTGATCTTCTATATAAACGAAGATATTTCCTTCGTTTTGCTGCTTTTCTTTCTACGAAATGAGAAAATACATCGCGGAACTGTTATTTTAACGAGTTGTATCTATATATCACCCGATGACACACATTTGCAATGCCGGATGCTTCTGAACCAGTTGTTAAGTGAGAGATCGATGCTAGATGTGTCGAAACAACTGTCGTGATTAATAAAAGTTCTCGTATATTCCATCTTCCGTCTTTCATTTACCACACACACACACACACACACACACACACACACACACACACACACACACACATATATATATGTGTTAATAACACCTATAAGGAGGTGCTTTATCTATTCACCAAAGTGAATGGAGCCTTGGCCAGGAAGAACTGATGTTGTCAGACAGTATCCAACATTCATCGGGTGTTTTGACCGTGAACCGTAACACCCTCCCGTTAGTGGGTCAGCAGAGATGGCCAAGTCACTGTTCTTCATCTCCTCCTGCCCTCCAGCTTAACTCTTCTCTCTTACACCAAAGCCAACAAGAGGGTATTTCAGCTGCCTCTCCCATCTTGCGTACAGCCACCCATCGCTCCTTACCTCTCATTCCAATTGCTGTAAGCATCCTCCATGCCGACTGAGCAGGGAATCCCCTACAGCCAACTTCGGCTGGGAAAAACCATACTTGCCATTCCTTCTCCCTGCAATCCTGCAGAAGACTCTCATATCTGGCACGCTTCCGTTCATGGACCTCATCACACCCCTCTTCCCACGGGATTGTTAGTTCAATTACGATAATTTTCTTAGCCTTTTCAGATCACAAGACCATATTTGGCCTCAGAGTTGTATGGACAAGCCGGGGATACTGTACGTATGTATGTATGCATGTATGTATGTATGTATGTATGTATGTATATTTAAATACATACATACATACATGCATGCATGCATACATACATACATACATACATACATACATACATACATACATACATACATACATACATACATACATACATGCATGCATACATACATACATACATGCCTATATATTAGCAGCATGTGTCCATCATTTGTTTCATGGTCCCTATGATATGTACATTTAGGTATCTAGCAATCTAGCAGCTATTGTAGTTAGATATGTTTGAATTTCGTGGAAATACTGAGATGCATTTTAGTTACCTAATCTGTGATACTTTTACTATATCTACAATTCGTAGAAACACTGTCAAATTGTTTAGTTAGCCGAATGCGGAGTACAAACGTATATAAGTTTAATTATCTATGTATAATTTGTATTTTGTCAATGTGCTTCATTGATATTGAGTGGAAATGTACATAAGTTTAGCTGCCCATAAATAAATTGTAAAATGGTAGACACATTTGTTCATACGTTATATTAAATGATACAGACGGACATGTTTTTATACAATTAATACAGTGTTGTACAAGTTAAATTAACAATAAAATGAACCACAAAGCAATTTCTCTTCAATGAATTTTCCACGAGTACCCATTAGTATATGCATAAATAAGTACATACATATATATATATATATATATATATATATATGTACATACGTACACACACACATTTTTATGTTATCTGAATTTGGCCTTCTCACGTTCGTCTCAAACCTTGTATGTATGTATGTATGTATGTATGTATGTATGTATGTATGTATGTAAATGTGCAGATTGGTATGTTTTGTTTATGTATGTATTCTCATGCATATAGCTGCATGTCTAGACATACTCAAATATACTTAAAGGATAAACTTCTGGAAAGTTTTACAGATTTTTATAGTTCTGGTGATAGCTTGGATCTGTAATCTTCGAATCATCTTTCTCCTTTCTGGTTTTGAGAAGCCTAATTTCTCAGGAGTGGTTAACGAGAAACAGTTTTGCAACTCTATATTCTGAATAATGTTTTATTTGGTGAAATAATTTTCACCAGGCTGATTATAAATGTTGGTTTGTTCATTTCAATTGTAAATAGAAAAGAAAGTGGAAGAATTCTAGTGATTAGGAATTCAAGCTCTCACTCGCTTGGGAAGCAGCTTTTGTTTTTCATCAAGGCGGTGCCCCAATATGGCCGCAGTCTAATAACTGAAACAAGTAAAAGATAAAAAAAGATATATATATATACATATACATACGTACACACACACACACACACACACACACACACACACACACACATAAACATGTAGATATATAGATATATACGCACACTCACTCATTTATCTGTACTAGGAAGATATTGATCTTTACGCGGAATCTGTCACGATGTAGTGATACTTTCGGAGTGATATTGAGCAATATTGAGCGATACTTTTGAATCTAGATATCGCAAATGTTTCCCACGATACGATATTCACTCACCACAATAAATTAAGCAAATCCGCACCTATTATATGCGAATTCGATCCTTACGGTTTAAACAGTAACACTACATGATATCTAGATACGCTAAACTTTGCCAGCAATGAAGTAAAAACAAAAAACTCTTAAAACTTCGCTCAGTCGCTTGATATGCTAGTGACTCAGCCAGCTGAAAATTGCTTTTATGTATTACTCCTAAAACCGCACAATGATACGCACATAAATGTTTCACACTAAGTATTTTAATTAATTAGTGAATATTCTATGGGGCGTTCACTTATTTTCTTTCTTCACATGAAACTGTTAACGGGAAACAGTTTTGCAATTCTATATTCTGAATAATGTGTTATTTGGTGAAATAATTTCACCAGGCTGATTACAAATGGTGGTTTGTTCATTTCAATTGTAAACAGAGAAGAAAGTGGAAGCATCCTGTTCTTCTATGTCTGTTCAAGTACTCTTGCTTCCTGTTTTGTCTTGAAATAGTTGATGTGACTGTTATAAAAAGAAATGAATAAAAATATATGAACATCTTGACTGGAATAAATAAAGAAAACGACTATGAAAGTTTCAGTTGAAGGGGAAAAAAAATCAACATAAAAATAACTTCCTAGTTTCGAGACAAAACCTGAAAAATCTTCATTTTCCGCTCATAGTTGAATGTATTTGAATGGCATTTATTATCGCATTTCAAAAATTATACCGTGTTATTGTACAGTTAGTATGTGTTCTATCACGAATAGATAAAGATTAAAAAGAGTGAACCTTGATATGACTCATACGGTTTCTGAGATTCAAGGTCTGACTACACAGAACAAGCATCTACTTATAGAGCTGATGTTATCATAATGGCGACAAACAAAAACATGGTTACACAAATCTGTGTGAAAAGTTAATAGTTAGGCTTTGTTAAAATATCATATAACTTTTCGTGTTATTGTTTAACTAAAGACAGTTCTGATCGAGTTGAAGTATGTTCAAAGGCGTTTCAACCATAGAAATCCCACCATTCCCTTCAGATATAGTACATGCAAAATTACATCATCCAATACGTGCTTACATTTTTAAAGGCAGTGGGTTGTGATTTGTGGGAAACTTGTTTGTTATTTCTAGTAGGGTTGAGGCGCAATGGCCCAGTGGTTAGGGCAGCGGACTCGCGGTCATAGGATCGCGGTTTCGATTCCCAGACCGGGTGTTGTGAGTGTTTATTGAGCGAAAACACCTAAAACTTCACGAGGCTCCGGCAGGGGATGGTGACGAACCCTGCTGTACTCTTCCACCACAACTTTCTCTCACTCTTACTTCCTGTTTCTGTTGTGCCTGTAATTCAAAGCGTCGACCTTGTCACACTGTGTCACGCTGAATATCCCCGAGAACTGCGTTAAGGGTACACGTGTCTGTGGAGTGCTCAGCCACTTGCACGTTAATTTCACAAGCAGGCTGTTCCGTTGATCGGATCAACTGGAACCCTCGACGTCGTAAGCGACGGAGTGCCAACACACAACACACCCATTTCTAGCAGGTCCAGCGTTGGCTGGATCTTCTAGAGAAAAAATGTAGAAGAATGACATAATGGGGAAGGCCAACCATGTGTTAATTGAACTTTTTAGAGTTAAACATAAATAACTACTCAACTCCCCAGAAATAAATACTAATTTTAAAATTGGAAGTTCTTTTCACTTCCAATATGATATATTTTAAGGCTGTTTCAGTTGTGACCATCTCATCTTTGAGGATTTCCTAGGTTTCTCACATTATTTAACGTTTTTCTTTAACGGCGGTATTGTCACTACAAAGAGACATCTGTACATCATTGAAAACTGCTTGTACAACATGAGTACCACTCTCTGAGTTTCGGTGATTAGTCGCTACTGTCAGGCCGAAGAGTGATAACCAGTAGTCACGTTAAACCACAGGTTTTACATCAGTGCGCTTCTTTCCGAGAAGGACATTGTAACAACAGCTATGTCCTGGGTATAATTTTAAACTGCGTCCGTTGAGTGAGGTGGGGCTCAGGTTCGGGAGTTTCAGGGTTTAAGGAGAACGAAGATAAACTGAACAACTATGACGATTTGAAGTGGGAAATACGAAGGTTGTGGTCAATGAGGAGAGTAGATGTGGTGCCAATAGTAATTGGCGCGCTTGGAAGTATCAGCACTCAACTACCAACATAGCTCAAAAAGATTGGTACAAATGTGAAGGTAGAATACCTACAAAAATCAGCATTGCTTGGAACTGCAAGAATTCTTCGCAGGGTTCTTGAAACATGACCAGCAAACAAGAGTCACTGTAGTCTGCTAGCTGTGAATAGCTGACACTTTCCATCATACCCAGCAAAATAGACTGTGAGTTTTCATGTAATAATAATAATAATAATAATAATAATAATAATAATAATAATAATAGTAATAATAATAATAATAATAATAATAATAATAATGGTGATGAGGATGACGGTGGTGGTGGTGGTGGTGGTCACTCACATTGATTTCGACGTATGAGCGTTTGAAGGAGATTTAAAAAAAAAAGAAGTGAGAAAAAGAAAAACCAACTTTAAAAATAAAAGAAGTTACGTCTATTTGCGATGGATACGTGAATGTAATTTGAGAGTCCAGGTATGAACTTTGTTATGAAATCACAATAGGGAAACTGATGATTTTGATTTTGCCTGGAATTGGGCAAATGTATCTGTTGACTGTAGGATGTAATGCTTTTATTGTTCTCTTTCTCCAACTCATATTGTTTTGATATAAGATTGATCTAGGCCAGCGCTCTGCAATATTTTTTCACTTGCGGTATACTTATATTTTTTTCAAAATTCGGCGGCACACATGAACTAAAAATATAAGGAAAAATTTATATTCAGGTTCACTGCGGTACACCTAGCATCGTCTTGTGGCACACCAATGTGCCACGGCATACCGGTTGCGGATCACTGATCTAGGAAATAACTTACCCGAATTAAGCTGTAGAGATTTTAGTGATTTCTTCAACTTATCCTTATACTTCAGGAGTGAGTTTTCCTTTTCCGCGATATCCCTATACTTGTTAGCCATATAAAAGAATTTTCAGAATGCATTCATCTTTCATTCGAACAACATGTCCTACCTATCTGTACTGAATTCTCAGCAACATGCTTTTGATACTGGAGATATTACATTTTCTAAGATTCTGACATTTGATATCTTCACATGTGAAAAGTTTCAAATTTCTTTGTGCCTTCTTCCCCATACAAGAATGTGCTCAACATATAAGATTAGTATATACTTATTTTATTTTTCAGACTAACACCGTGTTTATCCCACAAACGATGGGCAAGTCTTCCAAAATCATTTCTGGCCTTAGATATTCTAACATTGATTTCGTCTTCAAGAGAACTCTTAATGTTTACTATACTACCAAGATATTTAAATGACCGGACCCATTTCAGTGGCTTGTTGTCAAGCATCACATTTGAATCTTGAATATGTCCTGCCTCAGGCTTTGCTTGAAATAAAACTCAGCCTTCTTGATGCTGACAGTCAGTCCAGTTGCACAAGCTGCCGTAGCAAAGCTGTCGACTGTTTCCTGAATTCCCTCAAATATATGAGAAATCAAAGTGCAATCATCAACAAACAGAAAATCACGTAAAATCTCTTTCTTGGTCTTTTTTGTTGATCTGAAACTTTGTCCTTTTAGGTCTTAGTAGACCTCCTTCTGCGCGAAACTGGAATTTTACACCTTCATGATAATCCCTAAAAACATGTTGGAGTATCATTGAAAAGGACATGGAAAAAAGTACTAAAACATAACCCTATTTGGATTCAGTGGCAACAGAAAATGAGGTTTATTTTGAGAATCGTTCTCATCGAGTCAATCTTGATGCTTGCGTTTGACGAATCATCGAACCTCTTCCGCAGATGATTTGATGCAGTCACGAATATTATGCCACAAAACTTCGGGATCTTTGCTTTCCTCTATATTCACAAGCTTTGAATTTAGATGCATTTCAAAGCTTTTCTCGTTTCTAGATTGTTTAAAGAAGACGTTTATTCTCGGAGTTATACTGGATATCAGTGGTCACTTTGTATATGGTTTAGCAAATATCTTACTACGAACTATTCTGTGATCCAAATAACACTCAGAAGTTTTGTGAGCACTGGTTAATCTGAAATCATTGCAATCTTTGTTCCTAGTTATGACATAGTCAAGCATGTGTCAGTTATCTGATCGGGGATGCTTTATCTGCCTGCTGAAACACTGTATTTGTGATTGTTAGAATGTAGATTTGCATCCTTAATTTATTACAATAAGCACTTAAGCAAATATTATTTGCTTCATTTAAGCAAAACAACTTTCACAGATCAAAGATAGGAAAAACATTAATGTACTTACAAAATAAAAGCAAGAAAAAATTTACCCATTTGAAAATGTAGTATACGAAATTGTGACAATGGGTGGACCATATGTTAGAAAACCGCTCAGCCTATATGATAAGATCCAAAGGGTAACTGAAAGAAGATATGATGGTACAGATGTTAAAGTAAATATGAAAAATCAGAGATTGACGTTTGGAAAAATATTCTTGAAAATGGATAACTATTTTCTAACGGAAGTCGTTAATTACAGAGGAAACCAGTAAGAAATGAAAAAAATATATAGAAGCGTAAAGAGTGAGTAAAATATCGAAGAGAAATTAGGAGACGTTAAATGAAAGAAAAGAAACAAATAAGGAAGGGCTGTGATTATGTGAGTAATGTTGAGTTAAACAAAGATAAATGGTATTAATTGGTTTCTGTAAAATAACGACAGAAGAATATGATGTGATAGGGAATTTAATAGGAATAATTTAAATTAAGGCCGTGTCTTAGGAAAAAACTTGAGTTAGCAAATAAAAGAGACTTGTACAGATGGTATAGGTGAATATAAAATATAAATAATAATAAAGACATACGTTAATAAACATAACGTTAAAAAATTGTTTGGTTGTATAAACAGATGAATTCCTATGAGCATAAAGGAGCATAACTCGGATTACCTTAAGAAGTGATAATGTTAATTTGAATCGAATGATAAAATGATATTGTGTTAAATAAGAGTGATAAAATAGGCAGTACTAAAGATGATTGTGTACTATGTAATCTCAAAATGATTGTTAAGTGAACCAAAATATGTATTAAATAATTATGTAAATTGTGTCTCACAATTTGAGAGCATTGTATGACAATCTGGAAGGTGTATTTGGTTTTAAAAAGGATGGTACTGAATCAATTCTGTCTAACGACGGGTCTAAATTCTTAAGTAACAAAGATGAAATTCTGAAAAATGGGCTGGGCACTTTAAATCCGTATCAAATCAAGAATCCACTACCAATCCTAATGGGATGGGAGGTTAAATAATTTATCCTCCCATCCAAACGTTCTAAAAAGACCGGAATTACGATGTAATAAAATGTACTTAAATGTCTGGCTAAATGTGTAATATATCATTTTCAATCAAGGAACTAGGTAGTGTAATGAAAACCTATTTAGATAGGAACGGCAAGGTATATTAAAAGGATATAGAAGGGTTGAAGGAAATTATAATGAAATATATTGTACTAAATATATACTAGATCACGATGCAGAGTTATATTTACTTTACGGTTTCGTAGCGATATATTTAATTCTTTCACCCGCACGATTTTCACCAAGAAAAAAAAAAAACTCGGATTTTTTGCGTGGAATCAAGCACACTGACCTACTAATATGCTGCAAACTCCTTATGTTTCTTCGGAAAAAAAGTGAATGGGATGGGAAATCGGCCCCACCCCATATCTCGGAATCATTAGAAATTTTCTTTTTTTTTTTTGTTGAATGAATTCCGGTCACCTCCTAATATGCTACAAAACCGTTTTTGGGGTCCGGAAAACGGGGTGGGGTGAGGTAGAAGCCTCAGAAATTACACCCCCACCCCCATTGATCTTTTCACCCGCACGATTTTCACTAAGAAAAAAAAAAGAAAACTCGGAATTTTTGCATGGTATCAAGTACCCTGACCCCCTAATATGCTGCAAACACATTTTTGTTCGGAAAAGTGTACTTATTTTTTAAAGCTTGGTACTTATTCTATCGGGCTCTTTTGCTGAACCACTAAGTTACAGGAGACAAATAAACCAAGAAACGGTTATGAAACGGTGATAGGGGACAGAGACACAAAGACACACACAATGTATACATATGCGATGAGCTTCTTTCAGTTTTTTTTTACCAAATCCACCCAAATAGCTTTGGTTGGACTGAGATTAGAGTAGAAAACACTTATCCAAGGTATCACGCAAAGAAATTGAACTCGGAGTCACATAGTGACGAAAATGGTTTCTTTACAGTGATGTAACGTCTTCATTAATTAATGAAAGGAGTCGTTAGAAACGGCTGTAATAGATTGACACTTGTATCTCTACTGTTACTCATTTATATTTTTATTCACCTGTCTCGGAATCAGCCCTTCGTAAATATTATGGAGCGTATGCTTGATATAATGTACATGCCTGAAAAGCTCAAGAATGGATTTATTCACTAGCTGGGTCTAATTGTCTACATATATTGCAAGAATATCATTCGGCTGGTACTTATATACCAAGTTTGATATTTATATAGCTTTGTTGTGCATGTATATTATTCCGACCTAAAGAGGTGCCTCAATTTAAGTACTTAATTCAACTGAATCTTACTTATATCTATATCTATCTAGCTATATATATATATATATATATATATATATATGAATGTATATATATATATATATATGAATGTATGTATATATATTTGTACATATATATATGCATGTATATATATATATATATATATATATAAACAACGCATAATGACAGTGACAAAGAAAATCACTGTAAATGGTCAGTTGGTTATTAACAATTCAGTAATTGACGTATTTAATTTTAGAATTGATTTAGGTATACAATTCAATTCAAACATTTCTATTATATTTTTACCAATTTATATATCGGAATGTCCAGACAGACGGGTAGATTCATCACCGAGGAGAGAAAATGAGGTTGAAACACCGAGTCTGACTATCTGCCGACAGCAACCTAACTGAGCTCTATGTTTTCAATAAACAAGTTACTTTGAGACAAAATAGTAAAATTCGTACCGTTCCACATTTGTATGTACATTACAGATTTTATTTACACCGTTTTTCTAATCTAATACAGTTTCAAGTAAACTTTTTCATTTCCTTCTCATTTGAAAAAGGGTGAAGAAAATAGGACTAACGGATTTGTATTTTACCTTTTAATTCAAAATTTCTTCTTAAAAGTATCTTAAACCTTTACGATTAAGAGTTGATAATGGTCATTTTCCTAGAACAGTACTATCATTTGTCATTGCCTATCTCACATGCAATTTACAGAATAACACGATGGGGTATTCTCTTGGAATATCGTGTAGTATATAAGATGGCAAATGTTTAAAAATATCCAGGTAGGTTTTAGAATTAACGCTTGTACTTTGAGGCATTATGTAAATACCAGCTCTTCCTCTTCGATATATGCTTGACTATATCATTGTAGAGGTGTATTGTATGTATCTCGCAAGTCTGTGCATGAAATTGCACCTTAAGTTTCATGGACGATTCATACGGAAGATATGCAAAACATTAAAGGCTATAAGGCTCGAGGAAGAGTGTTTTAATTGGAAATATGGAAATAATGTAGAAGCTTGAGAAATCACATTTTATGATATGTATATATATATATATGTATATATATGTATGTATGTGTTTGTGTATATACATATATATGTATATATATATATGCACTGATTTCTACATATATATATATATGTGCGTGTGTGTGTGTGTGTGTGTGTGTGTGTGTGTGTGTATGTGTGTGTGTGTGTGTGTTAATCAATGAAATTCCATCTTAGTCTGATTTTCACATTTTATTATTTACAATTTTTATGATTTTACAATATTGAACTAAACTAGTACTTTCATGCGTTACACACACATACACATACGTATGTACACACACATATATATGTGTCTGTATACATATATATATACACACACACAAGTGTATATATAACAATAATGTGTATAAATATATATTTTGCATATATATGTACATATGATGGAAGTCGACCCAATAATACATACATACAAGCATGCATACACTCATATAGACATTAACAGATTAAAATAAAAGGCTAAACATATGTTGAACATATTATATACTTTTTTAAAAACTCCTACAGGCTGTAAACAGCAAAGTGGAGGTGAGGGACGGAATTACATAAGGCGAAATATGAGTCATCAGATGAAGTGAATGCAATTATAGTTTCATCGTTCTCTGCGTTGACTTTTCATCCATATTTGGGTGGGACGTTTTAGTTGTCTTTTAGCTTAAAAATGACTTTTTTTCTACTCTTACACTGAAGGAGTATGTGTCTGTGTGCGTATGTGTATTTGTGTATGCGTGTATGTGTGAGAGAAGTGTTTTTTTTTTTTCAGTCGTGGGCTAAATAGAAGTTATGTCGGAATCTAAAAATATATTTCCTTGCTTAGCCGTTTCAATGACTTTTGGCTGACATACATACACACATACTTATACCCATACATACAGAAATAGTGTATACACGTATATGCATACATACATACATACATACATATATGTATACATATAACATATAGGCACACGTATGCATGCACAGACACACACGAATATATATGTGCCTGTATATATATATATACATATGTTTATATCTGCATATAAACACACGTATGCGTGTAAGTATTATATATAGAAATACATATATGCGTATGTGTATATATGTGTATATATATATATAC
>NC_068981.1:126474119-126474637 GCF_001194135.2 Octopus bimaculoides
TATATATATAGGGTAGAAATGGAGTGGGCTTATGAAAATACAGTGACACATACAACCGCAGCTAGATTTACATGCGACATCGTAAAGATGAAACAAAATGATTTGTCAGCACGTTAGTATCTTTTACTGTCGTCTCTTGTCTCCTGTACTCAGTCACACAAACACACACGCACACACACACACACACACACACACACACACACACACACACGGCATACACACTCATATACACTCATATACACGCACTCACTAACATATGGAAGCACGTAAGCATATACATACGCCCCAAAAAATGTATAAACACACACATGTGCACGCAGATGCCTACACTAAATCGCAACATTCACGCAACATTACTTTCACCTACTTATATCTATTCCTATACTTCTAACCAGAGCCACCCCGAATTCTCATACATGCGAATGTGTACGTTTGTGTGTTGGCGATATATGTATGTGTATATATATATATATATATTTATGCATGCATATATATATATATATATATATATATATATA
>NC_068981.1:126476599-126479620 GCF_001194135.2 Octopus bimaculoides
TATTGATACATCAATTAGAAAGCATTTTTTTTCTTCGTGATCTTTGACAACTATATCTGGTCTATTTGCCTTAATTTCTCTATCTGTGTGTATTGGCATATGCCAGAGTATGGTTGCTTTCTCGTTTTCTGTGACCTTTTCTGGCGTGTGTTTATACCATCTTTTTTCTGTTGTTATTCCACAGTGTTGGCATAGCTTCCAGTGTATATAGGTCCCAGCTCTATTATTATTATTATTATTATTATTATTATTATTATTATTATTATTATTATTATTATTATTATTATTATTATTATCATTATATTATTATTATTATTATTTATTAATAATTATATCTTTATTTATGTATAATTATACATTTCTATCGGTTGAATTTCGCGCTAATCTCTCAACGATTTTAACAAGCATGTCGAAGCGGGTATTAGTTTAACCCCAAGCAGCGAGACCCACTGATGAGGACTAAGTGTATTATCTCAGAGTTCGAAATCACGTGAAATGGGTATATCTGTAAATTCATTTGCGTCTTTCCCTCGCAATGGTAGGTTGGCATTTTACTCGCTCATCGATTTCATCAGCATGTGAAATTTTCAGTGATATTGTGGCATATTTGGGCATTTTTCGACCGTCATTTCTAGCAACGCTGGTACTATCTGGTATACTACGATGGAATCAATCTACAAACATTTTGGACCACCGGGCCCATAGATACAGCTGTTGGATTTATAATACTTTTTTTCAACCCCTTTAATTCTCTATATCATATGTATTCTGTGTAAGTCGGACCTTTTTTTGTATCTAAACATATATACATCTTTTGTATTTCATGTATTTGATATACTTTATATATTGATCCGTCTACCTGGCTTATCCGTACATTTACTTATATATATATATATATATATATATATATATATATATATATATTCCAACTAAATAAACACGACTTATTGATTATTAAGTATCATGTAATGATTCTTGAAATATAATCTATATTTCGTTACTCGCCTTGAGGAAGAACAATTACAGCCATAAGCTTCTCAGGGCGTCCACGCCTAATAAGATGTTCTAAAATCAGAAATATAGTCCTCCATTAAAATTACACGAACGCCATTCAATAATCAAATTGAATATTCATGGTAGGACGTGGTAAAAGATACTCTTGAACATTCACTCGAAGATAAGTTGTCCACAAATATTATTACAACTGATAAAATACAGTTCTTGGATCTTAACGGAAGGGAATATCTTCATAGTTATGAGATAGAAAATTCAGTTCTCAGCATGAAATAATACCATTCATTTCGTTGCGTAATCCCGAATCAGAATATTTTAATATACCCGAGGGACATGTCTAACAGTTACAACATTCTGTTCATACTATGGGTGGTCTAACTCTTTACAAGACAAATGTGTTTAATAAACCAGGCGATTATCATGCGTATTTATTGATGCATGTAAACATGTAAGCTCTCATGCATGTTCTTTGTGTAGTTCTGTTGTTTGAACTCATTTGTGCAGTAATGCGTTGGCATGTATTTATGCAATTATGTGCGTAAATATCAACAAGACAGGAAATACAGGAAACAAAAGATGGAAACAGATACATAAAAGTAAGTTAATTGGTATGTATATATATATAATATATGTATATTTGTATGTACCCATGTATACATATAATATGGTTCTACTTAACTATTGCAAGACCTATAACTGTTGTTAGAGCATAATATATATATAATATAATGTATTACTCTGATGAAGCTGCAGAATTTCGTACTGGCATTCCCTTCTGGTTGCACAGTTCCTGAGAAACAGCTGTAAGTTAATGAATGCGATAATGTAACTTTGTTCTTTTGCCATTCATGTGAGTGTGTGTTTATACATAAACACACACACACACATACGCACACATGAAGAAAAGTGGCCTAGTGGTTAGGCTGTTACACTCACGATCGATAAATCGTCGATTCGAATCTCAGATCGAGTGGTGTTTTGTGTTCTTGAGCAAAACATTTCATTTCAAGTTGCTCCAGCCTCCCTTCCAATCCGGTGGGAATGTTGGCCTGCTCGCTTAGCCAGTGGGGTTGCATCATTCAAAGGCTAAAACGATGCAAAGCGCATTGTGACCTGCGATGTGTAACAACATCTGATAGTCTGGTAGGTCACGTGATCACGATCACGTGATATGTGTGTGTGTGTGTGTGTGTGTGTGTGTGTGTGTGTGTGTCCATATGTATGTGTGTATATGGTGTGGCTGTATTTTTAAGAAGTTTGCTTCCCAACAAAACAGATTCGTATTTAGTTCCACTACGTGACACCTTAAGGAAGTAACTTCTACTATAGCCTTGGACCTACCAAAGATTAGCGATATGACTTGGTAGAGTGTATATATTTATATATATATATATATATATCAGTAATAAAGTTAATGTCTGGCCATAGAGTGACCAATGCTTTCGCATCCATGAAGATTGCAGCTTCGTAGACGACTCATCAGACTCTAGTCCGAAGACAAATTTAACTCTTCATCTTTGGGAGATGGAAACCTGTTACAACCATTGGTCAATTGATCATTAGAGAATAAAAAGTCCAGCGTTAGTGAGGACGGGTTATCTCCCCAAGACCAACTATTTGGAGAGGAGGATAAGGGAGCTATCCCTTGGTCATAATTGATAGTAAGGACTGTACCGTGATTGGTCAGCGAACGGGGAATCCGAGCATCTTATGACATAACCTTATTTATATCATAAGATGCTCGGGCTGCCACGAAAACTACATAGGGTCCACGGGATTATCGCTCAGACGCAGATGCACTCTGCATCGACAGCAGATTGCATTCCCAGAATACAGAATGAGACCCTTTAGTGAACATATTGAGAAATGCGCAAAACAAATGCTACCACAATTTATAATCTTTCCATTCTATCAATGTGCCATTGGAACACCAACACAAATTAGATTAAATAAGGAAACCTTCTTTATTGAAAAATATAAGCTAAAACTTAACCATTGCTAACACTT
>NC_068981.1:126481528-126484577 GCF_001194135.2 Octopus bimaculoides
GTCTTTGTGTCAGTGTATGTCCCCCATCATCACTTGACAACCATTGTTCGTTTGTTTATATCCCTGTAACTTAGCGGTTCGGCCAAAGGGACCGATAGGATAAGTAACAGGAATACAAAGAATACGTCCTAGAACCGATTTCTTCGACTAAAACCCTTTAAGGCTGTGTTTCAGCATGGCCACAGTCAAATGCCAGAAACAAATAAAAGAATAAAAAGAATATATATGTATATATATATATATGTGCTCAGGGTCCACATTGTGTTTCAGAGTGTTCAGTGTTTGATTCATGAAACAAGTTTACTGACTGGCAGTTACTTTCAACATTGTTGCAAGACAGCTCGCATTTTCAATCTGTATAACAAAATCCCTTGACACTGCTACTACGAACATTTAATCTTTTAACTTTTTAATTATCATAAGCGCTATCGTCGGTCTACCCTCAATCCTCGCCTCATATTTACTACTCTTTACTTGCTACTAAAACCAGCGCCATCCACACAGTCTTTGCCATCGTCATCGTCATCGTTATCTATGACATACTTTGAAACAATTTTCACTTAAAATGTCTGCTTTCTTCCCAGCAGCAATAACATATTTTCAACAAATAAGATTTTAAGTCGTTGACCTTCCATATACGACGTATGTTATAGCAGACATTTTCCACATCAACACTCACCAAATCTTTGTATTCATATAACAGCAAAACAACTTTTTTCAAGACAGCATTTCCATCAAATCTCTTAAAATTCTTTTTTTGCTGTATAAACACACACACACACACACACACACACACACACACACACATGTAACTGTAAATAAATGGATTCTCCGTGGATTTGGCGATCGGTATCCCAAGTGGAATTGCCCATTTGTGAAATTATTATATTAGTAGATGAGTATTTCGCTGACAAATGTACCCTTAATGTAACCGATAGGACGATGGTGTACGCGCTCGTTCGACCTGATAAAAATAGCAGCCAAATCTCCTTCAAATTGCAGTTAACCGTCTTAGAAAAAGATGCATTGGATAGTGTACTGGATAGTATGTTGTACAGTTTCGTACACATAGAAAAAGGACAGAATGAATACCCTTTGGCCATGCCTGAGTGAGAACTCACATGTGGCTAAACTAAACAACAACAACAACAACAACAACAACAACAACAACCTTAATGCAATTCTCAGGCACATACACATACACAGGCACATGAACACTCCCATGCATACCCACACGCACGCACATAAAGACTAAATATATTGTGTAAGTATTTGGTTTTCACAAATTATTCTGAAATAAAATCTATTCAGAATGAGTACCAGGACTATTGTGGATTTTACCTATAATTCAAAATGTCCTGATTTGTCACCCCTTTGTCATGCTGATTTTGCCTCAGGATTTACATTAAGTATATGCATGTCTGTGAAAGCTGTAGGCCACTTACACGCTATTTCAATGAATAAGCCGTTTAACCGGACGAGTCAATGTAATCATTGTCGAGACTGAAGGCGATCCATTTACTGTATGTTTCTGTTATTCACATACGGTTGCGTTGGCTTTATCTTTGATAATTTATTATAAGTAAACTTATGTAAACCCTTGCTCATTATTGGATCCGTTTGTTGTTTGGAGTGGAGGCGCAATGGCCCAGTGGTTAGGGCAGCGGACTCGCGGTCATAGGATCGCGGTTTCGATTCCGAGACCGGGCGTTGTGAGTGTTTATTGAGCGAAAACACCTAAAGCTCCACGAGGCTCCGGCAGGGGGTGGTGGCGAACCCTGCCGTACTCTTCCACCACAACTTTCTCTCACTCTTACTTCCTGTTTCTGTTGTGCCTGTAATTTAAAGGGTCAGCCTTGTCACACTGTGTCACGCTGAATATCCCCGAGAACTACATTGACGGTACACGTGTCTGTGGAGTGCTCAGCCACTTGCACGTTAATTTCATGAGCAGGCTGTTCCGTTGATCGGATCAACTGGAACCCTCGACGTCGTAAGCGACGGAGTGCCATCATCATTGTTGTTTGGATGATTTAAGAAATAACACAAGCACAGACACATACACAGACACACAGACACACACACACGCACGCACATACAGACCGACAGACAGACTCACACACAGCAAAACGTACAAGATTGCGTAAAAAGTGGAGGAATTTCTTATAGGTGTGGAATAAAAATAAACATTCTTCTATCTTTTTGTCTTTTATGACCAGATAATCCGATATGTACCGTCTAGTTCAATCGTGGGCAATTTTCAGTCCACGATACTTTCTGAATGGCAAGTTTAAAGAAAAATTACTTTCAATCTTTTTAATAGTATGGTTCTGATGGTGAGTCATGCCTCATGCGGCCCGTTTCTCTAGTTAGGTTTTGTTGTTTGCTTTAGGATGGCAGAGTGCGATCTGAAGTGATTTGGCTGATATTTCTAGCATATAAGAACATCGCATAAATACACCCTTATCGGTTAGATTTACAGTAAAGTAGACTAGACTGGAGATAATTAAATTTTTTCACCATCAGATGAACCGTTAACTCTTTAGTACGACGTGGTTTAAGGTCGAAGCATTGACTCAAATTATTTTATTCATCTAGCCAAAGGACCAACTAAACCATAGGCCGATGCCAACCAGGCTTAGACCTTGTAGTTAAGAAGTCCGATTCGAAACGATGTTGTACCAGGTTCAATCTCATTGTGCAACATCTTGGCCAAGGGCCTTCTTCCATAACTTTAGGTCGATCAAGTCATTGTAAATGAAATTTGGAGGACGGAAACCGTGTAAGGAACCTGTCGAAGGGTTTTGGGCCCTAGGCATTACTCCGTCACTCGGTTTTTTACCATCACCTGATCCTTGAGGTACCTTTAGTGAAGCTCATTCTGTTGTAAGTATTTGCAGCAAGTTAGGTCTCTGGTCTAAGAATTACCCCCTCCTTTCACCGGTGTCAGAGACCACGAGAAATACATGTGCTACCTTTCAACCACATACTCTGTGTGTGAGCGTGTGTGTGTGTCCGTGTGTGTGTGTGTGTGTGTGTGTGTGTGTGT
>NC_068981.1:126484687-126486702 GCF_001194135.2 Octopus bimaculoides
GTGTGTGTGTGTGTGTGTGTGTGTGTGTGTTTGCGCGCACGCGTGCATGTAAAGTGTGGTCGAAAGATGTGAGTGCGTATAATACGTGGTCAATGTTTTAAAAAAATTAGTACAATAGATTTGCAATTTGATAGTACGCATCAATCACTACACTTTCAACCTGATTTGTATACATGTGAGGTATTTATTACGAATTATAAGGCAATGCATGAGGAAATTTAATTTATATTTATAAGTCTCAATATATTTTCTTAGCTATCACTTTGTGAAAGATTTCAATTTACTTAATTATAACTTAAAAAGGAATAGACTTCGTTAGTTTAAGTTTTCCTTCAAATGCTTTAAATGAATAAATGTCTATACACAAGTATTTTAGATCATTTTGCGCCTCACTGTGTCTTATACTATAACTTCAGGTTGACTCAAGTTATGTGAATGAAACTGAGTAGAAAGTTCGTGGAAGCTCATTGAATAGGCTACACTTGTAAATTGAGATGACTGACTTTATTACATACTGTGGTGTGTGAATTGTCTCTGGGGATTACGTTAAGATTACAAATGCTTGCAGAATACTTGGCTATGTACTATATGACTCAACGAGTCATATAGTACATAGTTTCATTTGAAATACTCATCTCGACTGAAATAATCATCATCAAAATTTTGGGCAGATTTACTTACGTTTTACTCAAATGCAACGTTTTTGTTGGAGATTCTACGATCAGATGGAATCGGGATAGGATGCATCAACTTCCAAGAACAATATAATAATTAATTTTTATTCGTTGGATATTATTTTCGGAATTGTTGGTTTTGTTGTTGAGCAGAATTATGATGTTCCAACTTTAGTCATTGTGTTTTTTACTTTTTTGTTTTTCAGGTTCAATCTATAATGATAACGTTAACAGTTGCCGCGTTCCTTTTATACGACAGTGAGATGATACTTTGAGAAAATATGGCTGATATTTTAACCAAGTGAATAACAGCAAAGTATAGACATAGGCAGCCCTTTTCGAGAAGGAGGCCACATGCGACAGACACGTTTGATAATCCGGCGAGCCGCTCTGCTAAAAAAAAGAGAAAGTAATTTTACGTTAGACGTGCCATTCAATTACTCCCGCGAACCGTAGGTTACCCATGACTATTTCAGAAGTTCTCTTGTGTGATAGTGAGGCTTCTCTGATGGCATGTTTCAGAAATGATTTAATGTTGTAGATAAGAAAAGGAAGATTTCGATGACATATCTTTATATTGTAGGACTCCATTAACTGCTGGGCAGTAGCAGCACCCGTTTGACACATCAGTATATTTTAACTATATTCTACCCAACGCTAAACGTATAGTGGCAGAATTGAAGAGGTCTCAAAAGAAATAAAGACTTCAATGAATTCAGAATTAATTCAGATCACCCAGAAATTGTTTACACTTCCGCATCCAGGCAAAATCGTTTCGGCATTTCCAAAAGGTTATCATATATTTAAGCAATAATTAAGTTAATTAGCGTCTACTTAATGTTTTAAAACGACAAATAATTGTATGAAAAATATACAAGTATATATATATATATATAAGTATATAGACAGACAAACAGATATATATATGACTTATGTAAGTATTAGATAATATAATATGCGTGTGTATGTATCTACGTTTGTATATGTTTATATATATATATACGCACATGTGTGTACATATATATATATATATATACATATATATATATATACTAACACACACCCATTAATATGTATATGCTCGCGCATGTATGGTTATATAAATGTACATACGTAAACAAGCATCTATGTCATTGTAGCTGATTTTGGACAGAATATCTCTCCTGAAAAATATACTGAATTAATCTGTAATCGTTTCTAAGTAGTGTAGACATGACCTTGTACTTTAGAAGTTCGCTTCACTCTGTGTGAAAGACTGCAATTATTTTCTACGATAGCCTCGGATTGACCAATACATGACACTTGCAATTTGTTAGGAGAAAACTGTGAAGAAGCACGTTG
>NC_068981.1:126486712-126491469 GCF_001194135.2 Octopus bimaculoides
TATATATATATATATATATATATACATATATATATATAACTATTATATATGGTGAGAGGTTGTGTTTGTGTCCGTGTTTATGGTTGCCCAAGTGTGGTAGTTGTCCAATGACTAAAATCAGTAGAAAATATATAAAAAATAAAATGATTTCTATTTCAAATGTTTTATTCACAAATCCCCCTGTAGTTAGTTTTTGCTTTTCTTGTGCCCGAAAGCTTCCATCGCTTCAAGCAAGTATATCAATGACCAAAATGCTTTGAGATTAGAACAGCCTAGTTGGCGAAATACTTAATTTTGATGTTGGGATGGATTTTGCTGTCCTGAATATTTAATGTAATTTTATTTCCTTCAGTTCTTTCATCTGTGTTAAGTGTATCGATGCTAGATTTAGAATTTTGGCAGTTACTGTCTGTAAATTTATCCACAAATTTGAAAACAAATTCAATAGTCTATAGTCTTTGTATGGGTAATTATATTGATTTTCTTTCACAAACGGTTCATCCCCTTTCTGGAGCAAAATTTATTAAAAAATTGAATTAAATGCTATAAGTGATGCATTTTATGGATTAATTCCTAATATTACTATAGTTTGAAATGTCAGATTAAGATTTGATCTTACTACAATGATTCATGTTAAAAAGACAAGTGTTAAAATGTAGGAGGTATTAAAATTTTTCTATATATATATAATGGAAAGTAATATATTTTTAGACAGTGTTCTAAATCCTTTCCAAATGCTTGTTTTAACATTCTTTCCCTGGTTTGTTTTTAGCTAGCAGATAAAATTCTCAAACATCTGGATTCTGTTTGGTTGTCTCAAATACTGCAATTAGCACAATCGTATTAGTAACTATTCACTTTTTCGCTTACCAACTGTTACTCATGAAAACTTTTTATAATTCCCGAATTGTTTATTCAGCTCTAAAAGAAGAAATCAGCATGTGACAGGAACTGACATGAACTATCTCCAGAAATATCTCAGAACAATGGGACAACGTCAGACAATTTGGTCTTTCTATTAAGAAGGAAAAAATCTTATCAAAGCACACAAAAGTCCTTTTTTATGAGGCGATTACTTCCTCGTCCGTGAAGAGAATGTGGTTTCTAGTTTATGCACAGAATGTCAGGGAAGTGATGTCATCAAAACTCTTTTAGTGCCTTTGTCTTATAGTTTCAAGTTGAACAACTCTCATCAGACAAATTGTGAAAATTGTACTCACGGTTATCGGCAAATAAGTTTAGAGATAATATTTTAATTTTATTTTCTTGAGGATAATATGTACTGCCTCTGCGCCAGATATGATCCCAGACAAAATATTATTTTCTACTCTTGGTTCAAGGCCCGAAAGTTTTGGAGAGTGGGGCCAGTCGATTAGATCGACCCCAGTATGCAACTGGTACTTAATTTATCGACCTCGAAAGGATAAAATGCAAAGTCAACCTCGGCGGAATTTGAACTCAGAACGTAAAGACAGACGAAATACTGCTAAGCATTTCGCCCGGCGTGCTAACGTTTCTGCCAGCTCGCCGCCTTATCCCAGACAAAATATTAAACTGCAATCGGAAGAGCTTTATAGAGTGTAGAGTTATATCAATGAACCCACGACTCTCTGCTCAGCTCTGAACAGGAATAGTACTACCTAACAAAAATTCCTCTTGTGGGTCAAGTAGAAAACAATCTTATGTTTAATGCATACAGGGCTCGGGGAAGGTTGGCTCCTAGATATGCTCGAGGATTGAATAGGATCTGTGCATCAAAGTTAAGTACTTGAAGGCAGGAGACTAGCACAGTGAACTGCAAATAAACCGGAGGAAACAACGGGAATCCTGTGATGTCTATCTCTCCCATCACGCTCGCGCGCGCGCACACACTCACACACACACACACAACATGAATTTTAAGACTTATAATCACTGATACCTGAAAAGCAGGTATAGCACATAAAGTGTGAAGTAATGTGCATATGCATACACGTGTGCTAAATATTTGAGTATATTCTGCAAGAAGACTGACATGCTGTCAAAGAATTGAGAGATAAGTTTTTCAGGGATATATTTTACTCTATCCTTTCTACTTATTGATACTGGAGAGAAACTGGTGTCTGTTGATTAAAGTAACATATCGGCTGAAAATGTTAAGATATAAAATTACAGGTAGATTTTTAAATGAAAGTAATAAGTTTAGTTTGAAGTAATGGATCTGTGTAGGTGGTACCTTTGAAGTTAGATGTAGAGTTCAAGTATGAATTAGGATTGAATACGTAATAAGGAAAATGGGTATATTAGTGTGGGAAGAAATCTCTCATCAACTGATAAAAAATATACTAATATCTAAATATATTTTACTCTAAAAATAAATTCTTAAAAACAGTATTTTTAAAATTGCAAACTAAGCAGTTGTCTTATTAACGTGGGTTTGGATTGATTTTCCGCCTTTTCTAATCTTGGAATGTTGATGGTCTCCTAAGTAGACAGAGGAGTATTGTTCGCTAAATGTCATGTGCAGAAGATCGCAGTTTTAATGATGAAACCTTTTGTCTAGTAGTGTCATATTGATACCAATTTCCATAGTGAACAACGTCACAAGGAAATATTATTACTTAAAAAAAGAACAACTGGATAATTTTGTTTTAATTAATTTCAAATCTACCCATTTACGGATATCCGCCTTCGAGCGGATGTTACAGTAATATGAACCGACAGTTACAGCTGCAAAATGAAAACTGAAATGTTCTGAGAAATTTATTAGCTTTTATTCTTTCTTTTATGCACTATTAAAAAATGACGCAGTTGTTTTTGCCTGAAAACATCTCTTTATTTACTGCTTTACCTTAAGCCGATGATTAATGTACCACCGATGAATTGACATTTCTCAAAAACAGATTTTCACTCAATCTATGTTTTCTAATTAGGTAGTTGGTAATCAGAGAAATCCCAGACTGCTTATTAAGAGCTAGATACGTGAAGGCATCTGTGACGAATGAAAATGAAGGCATCTGTGTTGAATGAAAATGTTTAGTTAGGTGACAAAATAGTTATCTACGTGAAAAACAGGAATACATATTTAGGTAGGATATTAAAGTATAACATTTCAAAACAATAGCAAAATACAAACCAATATATTCATTAAGATTCCAGCGAAGGCTAATTTTTGAACATAAATTGTCTTATTAACCTATTTTCTATTAACTTATTTTCTTATTAACTTATTTTCTTATTAACTTATTTTCCTATTAACTTATTTTCTTTGTTCTCGAACTAGACGCTGATATATCTATCTTTCATTCCTCCGGGGTCGACAGCATAGAGTCAAGTAGTGCGGTCGATATAATCGACGAACTATCTACCTCAAAAATGTTAGATTTTTGCTTAAATCACAAAACTATTATGGCATATCATGCCACAATAAAAGAAATTTAGCTTGTAACAGATGTTTGAAAAAATACTGAATACCGTATTTCCCGGTATAGTCGAATTTTTCAGAGCAAAATTCACAGCCCCAAAAAGCAGGCCGACTTATATACCAAAATGACTTTAGAAGACCAAAAATTTCATATGAAATGCAGCAGGATTTGCAAAGATAGTGACAATATTTGAATGCTTACACTACATGTTTACATCATATATTACACCGGAAAATACGGTTAGTATTTTCTCAGCCAGAATGAATGAAGTGATTGGACAGAAATGTAATTTGTAAAAAAGAGATAAAAAGAACAATTTTTGTCCAATCAATTCCTTCCTTTCGATTTAGAAAACACTAAACGTATTTCCTGCTGTAATGTAAAATTTAAATAGATAATGTCAACATTCAAACATTTATCTTGTTAAAAATTACATGTTGTGGTCGCTTACTTTTTACGAACATAGCAAACCTTAAGTTTACGAACAAATAAGTTCAATTACAGAGCTAATGTAATTTCTATCTATCTATCTATCTATCTATCTATCTATCTATCTATCTATCTATCTATCTATCTATCTATCTATCTATCTATCTATCTATCTATCTAACCCTCTCTCTCCATATATATATATATATATATGTATATCCATATAGGCGCAGGAATGGATGTGTGGTAAGTAGCTTGCTTACCAACCACATGTTTTCGGGTTCAGTCCCACTGTGTGGCAACTTGGGCAAGTGTCTTCTACTATAGCCTCGGGCCGATCAAAGCCTTGTTAGTGGATTTGGGAGACGGAAACTGAAAGAAGCCCGTCGTATATATATATGTGTGTGTGTGTATGTGTTTGTGGGTCTGTGTTTGACAACTGATGTTGGTGTGTTTACACAAAAGAGACCGATAGAATAAGTACTAGGCTTACAAAGCATAAGTTCTGGGGTCGATTTGTTCGACTAAAGGCGGTGCTCCACCATGGCCGCAGTCAAATGACTGAGACAAATGAAAGAATAAAAATAAGAAATATATATATATAAATATCTAACAATCCTTAGGTTAGAAAGATCAGGGACTAAGTGTGTATGTTAATTTTTATGCAATACAGTATTATAGAACCATTTCAGCCGATATTATCGATTGGTTCTGTTCCGGAATTAGGTAATTGGATGTTTGCCTAACACTGCGCTCGTCCGAGTAGCTGATGTGCAAGTAATGGCCCACTTTTTCAATAGTAGCCACTATCACAAACGAAGTGTTAGGCAATCACCCAACTACTTAAAACCTCTGCAAAACCGATTGATAAGACCCGCTGGAATGAATCTATAATACAATATATACTACAAAGATTTATATATA
>NC_068981.1:126498280-126507060 GCF_001194135.2 Octopus bimaculoides
TTTTAGTATTGATCTAATTTATTATTTATTATTATTATTATTATTATTATTATTATCATTATTATTATTATTATTATTATTATTATTATTTATTATTATTATTATTATTATTATTATTATTATTATTATTATTATTATATAAACCAATGCTGGTCTATGTACAATCCCGTAAATTAGTGGTTCGGCAAAGTGACGATAGGATAAGTACCAGACTTAAGAGAATAAATAGTGAAATAGTGGAATTGATTTTTCTTCTAAACATTTCAAGCCGATGCCCCTGTAAAAGGTATGTAGAATTCTTCAATTTGATTCCATACTTAACATTGCTTAAAGCGTACAATTCGAGCATGGCGTTAGGATACATGTATGAGGGTAAACAAGAACAAGTTGAATAAAATTATAGATATGAAGAATGGTTTAATCTTGTATATACTCTAGACAAATATATTCAGTGTCTACCCATTTTTTGACTCCCGTTTACTTTTCAATATACACATTATTAAAGGGTCTGTTTTCTGAGAAGATAATCCAGAAAAACAATGGCAAAAGTACCTATATCCGTGTATGGAAGAGTACAAGGGATATAATTATTTGTGTTTGACAAGTCAGAATTCATCCTGTAAATATATCCGTGAAATGCTATGGCGTCATGTAGATCATTATCAGAAACTTAGATTTTGTAAGTTTCAGAGAAGCTAACAGTGAATAATTCTTCTTACGTTTTCTGGTTTGATATGTTTGTTTTTAACAACTTCCATATAAAGGCAATGCATATAATTTATCAGTTTGTTCGTCCCATTTATTATGATTAAACGTTTTAGCTACTGTGAACGTTAAGCACACTTAGTTTAAACATACACACACATACATACATACATACATGCACATACACACACTGACATACGCACATACACACACAAGCACACATACATACACACACATACACACCCACACACACACGGCCCCCCCACACACACGAATACACTTGCTTACATATTTTCTAGCTTTAGAATAAAAATCGTCTGATGTATACATGAAGAGCTTTTGGGGTGGGTGGAGGGGATTTAGCTGAATTAGCTTAAAGAAGCGTGAATTTGAAGTATTTTCTGAGAATGAAAGATGGAGGACATGTCCAGTGCTGAATCTACAGGAGGAGACACAGAGAAATTAGTATGGTGTGTCATCAGATCATATATGGTCAGAGGCACAATGATTCCTGCAACAGAGGGACAAAGAGAGGTTTTGGCATGGACATAGTGCTGTAGTATTTTGGTAAATAGATTTTCGAGGCTGCTATCTAGTGTAGATAGGCGTACGAGTGGTTGTGTGGTAAGTAACTTGCTTACGAACCACATGGTTCCGGGTTCAGTCCCACTGCGTGGCACCTTGGGTAAGTGTCTTCTACTATAGTCTCGGGCCGACCAGAGCCTTATGAGTGGATTTGGTAGACGGAAACTGAAAGAAACCTGTCGTATATATGTATATATATATATGTGTGTATGTGTATGTGTGTATATATTTGTGTGTCTGTGTTTGTCCCCCCAACATCGCTTGACAACCGATGCTGGTGTGTTTACGTCCCCGTAAACTAGCGGTTCGGCAAAAGGGACCGATAGAATAAGTACTAGGCTTACAAAGAATAAGTCCTGGGGTCGATTTGCTCGACTAAAAGGCGGTGCTCCAGCATGACCACAGTCATTTGACTGAAACAAGTAAAGAGTATATGCACGTGTGTGTGTGTGTGTGTGTGTGTGTGTGTGTGTGTGTGTGTGTGTGTGTGTGTGTGTGTGTGTATGCGCGTGCTCATTAGTATATGCATATGTGCGTTAGTGTGTTTCTTAGATTAGTCTCCTTGTGCTGTATGGTGACATCTTATTTGATATTTGAGCAATAATTTGTTGTAGGATGTATTTGTGCTTTGTGGTGCTATTTTGTTTGGGGCTGAATTATTTTC
The DNA here is from genome assembly GCF_001194135.2 of Octopus bimaculoides. Lineage (NCBI taxonomy): Eukaryota > Metazoa > Mollusca > Cephalopoda > Octopoda > Octopodidae > Octopus > Octopus bimaculoides. The sequence goes on from NC_068981.1 coordinate 126,500,235, forward strand.
TGACTCCGAAGTTAAATTAAAATTTCGTTGATATATAATTGATATTTAGTAATTTAAATTCAATGTGGGTTTGTGAAAATGTTTTATTGGCTTAACAAATGAATGAAATATTTCGTTTTATGTAGTGTTGGTTTTTAGAATATTTTATTCAGTGTAATGATTTCGATGTATCGGATAAGAGGAACGTGTTTTAGGTGTGGTTTCTTAACCACAGAATTAAATTGAATTATCATCACTCAACTCTCTTGGTGACCTCCACGTTTATTACAAATAAATATAAATAAAAATGTCCTCTGCTTAACCACGAAGAATATTGCACTATTGTCAACATCATGTAAAAATTCATTCATTGAATGACATCTAAGAGCGCCTGACTGAAAGAAATATAGTAACTGATTGTGTTTCTGTATTTTAAGTTAAATTAGCTTTACAGACGTTCCAAACCCACAGAAACAGAATACTGAAGAGGATGACTGTAGAAATACAGTAGGAATAAACGAAACTTTTATTGTTTATGATTCTAAATAATATATAATGGCAAAAACAATGAATCATGTGAGCATATTCAACAGTTATAAAAAAAATATTTGCGTATGTGAAATACTGAGCTAATTTACTTTCACAGAAATAATTGTTACATTGACATACGACCACACATTATTAGGACAGATATAGTCGTGTCAATTGACTACGGTATATTACTGGTGCCTGTTTTGTCGATCCTCGCGAAATCAAAAGTAAAGTTGACCTTAATAGGATTTTAGCCCAGAAATAAAAGGATGTATCTAAATCTTACTGGCTATTTTTGTTTGACACTTTATTGATTCTTTCATTTATCGCCTTTATTCTATTAACAATGACATCTATGGTGATACTCATGTTGATACAGATATCACAGCAAAACGAACTCTCGCAGATCATGCCTGAGGCAGAGTCTATGGATAGAAAGTACATATGATAGGGTTTCTCTTCGAATCATTTCATCTTCTTCGGAGGGTCGTGGGGTGGGGGTAGAGTCCTCAAAGACGTCTTTCATGGGTCCTGTCAGAAGCTACCGACTCCACTTGACCTGGCTGGATGCTCAAACGAGACCAACCGATCTCTGGATGTTATACAACGATCTTGCTTGTGGTCTACCTTTGAGTTTCTTGCCAATTAGTTTTATCCATACAACCTATCGATAAATACTTTCCCGAGACATTCTAACCATATGTCTGTAGTGTCGGAGCTGGGACCTCTCAATTCGAAGAAGTAGCGGCTCTACTGGAGCCCTTCTCTCATCTCCAAACTACGCATTCTGTCTAGTAACGTTACCCCAAAGACCCTTCGGAGAAACCCCATCTCGGCTGTTTGTGTTCGCGATCGTATTCGTTCGGTCATTACCCAAAATTCATGACTATAGGTAAGGTAGGAACGAACACCGAATTGAAGATTGCGAGTTTGGCTTTTATATCTACCTCCCTTCCCCTGATGACCGAATGTTCAAGCTAGCGCATTACCGCATTAGCTCCTGAAATTCCTGCACTTAATTCAGCCCCTTGCCTTCTATCACATGTGAAAATGACCCCGAGATACCTTGAACCTCTCCACCTGCTTCAGTGGAACTACCCTCACATGTATGGTGCATTGCGCAAGCTTCCTCCAGAGAACGAGTGTCACACTTTTCGAAGCACTGATTTTCATTCTTGCCGAACAGCACTCGGCAGCAAATCTATCAAGCGTACGTCGGTGATCACCTTCCGACAAGTTGAGTAGTACCATGTCGTCTGCAAATCCAAACCAACTGATCCTACACCCGCTGGTCTCAATATCACTTCCAACTCTGCTGCGCATGATCAAGAGAGGAGTCCGACACTCACATTGAATAGTTTCAACTTAGTATCATTTATTTGAACACAAATATTAGGCTATTCACATAGAGACTTTAAGGTAACATGAAGCTGCCATCGATCCCAGATCCCATGCTCCAGCAAAACCTTCCACAACAAGTCCTGTGGACCTTTTCTACATCTTGACCACACTCCCACGATTTCTCGAAAACCTGTCTCAGTGTGAATATTTGGTCGGCTGTGCTGCGTCCGGGGTGAAAACCACACTGTTCGTCATCTTGGACTCGACAATATCCCAACATCTCTTTGCCAAACACTCAGCATAGATTACGTCGGGGAGACTTAAAAAGGAGATTCCTGTACGCTTAAAGTAAACTTTCTTGCCTCCCTTTTTAAAAATTGGGATTATCATTCTCGATTGCTATTGCATAGATCCAGAGATCCAGGCCACCTGATACACATGATTCGGCTAGAGAATACCCTCTCTGTTTAAGGCCTTTTACATCCCAGACCGAATTTCATCCTTGCCACATTTGAGCTCTTTAATTGCTCTTTGATCGCAGTCTCTGAGAGGATAGCAATCGCTCCTCGATGCATCTTCAGTATATGATGTGATCGGGTTTAGAAGATCAACAAAGTTTTCTCTCTACCTCTCGAGGATGCACCTCTTTTCAGAGAGAACTCCAGACAAGTTCCGGATAGCAAGAGTAAAAGGGCACTCTTTATTACGAAGCCAGCAGATGGTCTGCTAGAATGCTTTATCTGTCGATTTAACGTCGGACTCCAGCTTAACCCCGAAACCCTCCTATGCCTTAAGCTTGACACCTTCACTGTCTCTGCTGCGACTTTTCGTGCCTTTTCGTGCTGAAAATGCAAGAAGGAGGATTTATTTCTCAGCTAAGTTTTGTAAGCTTGCTTCTTTGCTCGGATAACATCATTATCCTCTTCATTGAACCAGAAACTGCCGAGCTGAACAGTCTCCACTCAGTTTCAACGGTCTTAGTTTGTTGGAGAGTTCTCTGAATTTGAATGCAATAGTGTCCGCATATCTGGTTCTGACCTCCTTATGAGCCAGCCTATCAGATCGGAGAATATCACAAAAGCAATTACTGATCTGTATCTCGGATACCCTCTATTCCATGTATATTTATGAGTGTCTTTGAGCTGGAAGAAGGTGTTCCTAATAGAGAGCCCATTAATAGAACAGAAATCTAATAACACCTCTCAATTTGCATTGAGATCGGAATCACCATTCCTCTCAATCATCCTTTCCGTGTCAGGTGGTTGGTGCCAACCTGTACATTGAAGTCTTCCATTGGGATAAATGACTCGGTCATAATTACATTTAACGCTGTAGTGAATTCTTTCAGGAAGCATCTGTACTCGAACTCCCTGTCTGATGCATAAATTTGCACCACCCACAGGTCTATCTCTTAGCGTAAGCTTCAAGAGGCAAATCCTCCCTCCCAACAGGATCCAGTGCATAACACTTTTTGACACACAAGGAGTTGCGAGTATCCCCAATCCAGCCCGTGCAATTATTCCTGGCATCACATTTGAATACTGGAGTTTCCATCTTTCATCCAAATCTACAATTCCAAAGCCAAAGAACTTTATCATTGAGGAAAATCCGACTATATCAGGCCATTAGTTTGCTCCGCCGTGGACCCTTTTGGGGGTCCGAGCTACATAAACTTTGTGCGTCCATCCCACACTTCGCAGGACAAGTCGCAATATACTTTTCGGAGAGGCCAATCTACTCAAGGCCAAAACGTGTCCCTTATTATCCTGCGTGATGATGCGGTATGAATGATTTTATTGCTTGTAAACATATTGAAGCTTTTGGTGGTCTTATTTGCGTCACTCACCAATCTGGTAATTTTCTTTGACTCGCGAAAACTAAGCTCTTTTGAAGCGGCCTTTACTTGCATCGTCGTAACTACATCACTGGATTCTGAGAGTTTTCTTGAGAGCTAACAGTGTTATCCATTGCTCAATCTTCCCTAGTAAGTTACTTCTGTTTGGTCCGAGACTGCTTATTCGTCCGGCAGGAGCCCGCTTATCTCGCAACTAGCCCTTAAATATCTCGTGGTTGTATCGCTCTCCGCCACCTGAGACTTGTTCCCTAGCAGAACAGCTCTGCCGTGAATCATAGAGCCGATAAATCCAAGCTAACGAAATGCCATCATAATCGCCGTGCCGTCGTCACCATTACCATCGTTGTTTTGCCACTACCGCCGTCATCTTGCCAACACCGTCTTGCTACCGTCACCGGATGCGCCAATATACCATTTTATCATCAGTTTTCTAAATTTAACAGTATTTACTTCACAGGAGGCTTCTCTCAAAACCTTGACCATGGTGTTTGAAGGACGCTAACAAATTATCCTTTCGTTGGTCGGTTCCTGGATAGCAAGAAATTCTGGATTTTCCAGACAGCGCTGACTTAGTTGTCATCATCTACTTCAATTTTGCTGACCAAAGATAGGTTGCTCTAGAATTGCATGCTGGTCACTTCCTACGTCTAGCTGACGTTGAAGGCCACTCGAAGCAAAAGAATGTAGCAATCATCGAGAAACTTGGCCCTAGTGGGTCGGGGTCCAAGTTTATGCAGTTAAGAAGGATTGCCTTAACTAAAGCTATGAAGATTCTTTACTCGAGCTATTTGGAGAGGCTAAAGGAATCAATTGTATATCTAATTTTGAAAATATATTACTTCAGAAAAAAAAATCATTTCTGACTAGTTGGTCATCCGCTATGAAACTTCAGAAAATATATCAGTTCTGATCAATTACTGACTCTTTGCAAACAAGTAAAACACAGACTGGAGTATGGCTTCTGTATCAAGCAAGATAGTACTGCTTTACATACTGATATCTTAGTCTGCAACTAAAACAAAATACTTGTAGCAATGATTCATTCACGAGATCACTCTTTCTGTTAACTGCCTAAACAATCGCTTCTAATCCTCTGAATTAGGTAATGTTTAACAACTTCCACTAAGACTACCTGATAATCTCTTCTCTTTCGTAAACCCTATTGTGTCCCGTTCACCAGCCCCCGTACAAATCATTATATACAACCTTTCCTAACCAGGGCACAAAACCTCCAAAAACTGGAATTCACTTACCGCCAATATTTTTCATCCGGGATGTTAATTTAAAAGTAAAAAAGAGTCAGAAAGAAAGCCGTGTCCACGATCTCATACAAGGCCCCGAGACTTATTACAGGAAAGAGAAAGGTCGCCTTAAGTCAGAAATGTTGCCCGAATGCATCTATCCGAAAGGACTCCGTTAAAGGCTCCCAAGGTGCCAGTAAGTGGTGTTAAACCGGGCGACGATTTACAGACATTCAAACTGAACATCCGCCATATCAAATTCACCAGTTTCGAGAGAAAAGTGGGCAGTGAATGTTAAAAGTATTGACCTTTCATTCTAACTAAATAATTTATTAAAAATTATTCAAACAATTACGCCTATTTGATATTAGATAATAATGTAGTACCTTTAGGTAAGTAACACAGTATTATATATTATTTAAGTAAACTACATTAATGTGATTAAAGAAAATAAGAATTCAAATGGCCGAGTATATGAGGTTCTATATAAATTAGAAGTTTATCTGGCACTGTTGGTCGTTCATTCCCCCAGTCTCAATAGGTCACATAATTTTATTTATCTTACTACAAAACGATATCTGTCATAGATTAGCATTCCATCACGATGTATATTTGTAGTCCTTCCATTTAAGATTAACATACATATATACATTAGTCCGCAAGAAAATACTTTCCCACGAAACTGCATTCTTAACAAGACTGTTTACAGTGTTCACTGTAGATAAGAATGAATATACACCTTTAAAAACAAAGAATACTGGTGATGAATTCCAATATAAAATATGAATATTCAAATGGTGGAGCAGTAAATGTCCTTAAGATACCCCAATTAAGTATCCGAGAAATGTATACAAATCCTCACACGTGATTATACACATACAAACAAATATATACATATATTCATACATTATACAATGCCATACAATATACAATATACAATGCCATTCATAGAAAAGACCGTTCTGATAAAAATATAAGCAATGTCACTTTTATTGAATACATAAATGATGGCTTTTACAATTAATCTGTGAATATTGGTGGAATACAGATGGAACATTTCCATTAAACCTCTGGATATTAGTGGAATTTTTCCATCAAAACTTCTACTAAAACTTCTGACGTAGTTGTTTGGGATAGAAAACTAAAATCATATATATTCATTGAGGTCAGGGCGTCCTGCAGATGTGAGTAATACTTTCAAAGTCATCGAGGAGAAAATATTTACGGACAAATGCTTCGAAACAAGCAGCTTCTCTACTCTGATTATAAATTTACATTTAAACCAATAATTATTGGAGCACTTACCCTGATGTAAACGTTTAAGTGTTGATCTGCAAAACAAGTAATTTCAGCAAACACGCTTTTTACAAATGCAATCTGTAAGCGGGGCAGCAAAAATATGCAAGCTTTTTCTAAAATTCAGCATGTAACACTTATCGTCGTTATCCCAATTTCTGCGATGAAGTTTTGTTTCCTTGTTAGAAACTAGATCATTCTTCGTAGGAAGAATTCAAATAGTTAAAAAAAGAAACATAGATAAACAGAAAAACAGAGAAATAAATATTAAAGTGACATGTTCAGCGACTAGTTGCGTACAAGGAAATTAGTAATTACGTAAATACCTACAAAATAACAACAAACACATATATGCACATTTAAACTGATATTCACAAATCCTCTCAACTGAAACAAAGAAGCCTTGTTACTTTGTGAAGAATTTAAATAAATATCAAGAAAATACACACATGCATACAGCCCATACATTGGAGGTCATATACAACACATGAATCACGCAGTTAATGAAAATGATTTTTCTGTGCTTGTTCTTTCATTTCCCTGTCTCTCTCTGTCTCTGCCTCTCTCTCTCTCTCTCTCTCTC
>NC_068981.1:126507261-126508223 GCF_001194135.2 Octopus bimaculoides
ACTGAAAGAAGCCCGTCGTATGTATGTATATATATATATGTATATATATATGTATATATATATGTATATATATATGTATATATGTATGTGTGTGTATATGTTTGTGTGTCTGTGTTTGTACCCCCAACATCGCTTGACAACCGATGCTGGTGTATTTATGTCCCCGTAACTTCGCGGTTCGGAAAAATAGACCGATAGAATAAGTACTAGGCTTTCAAAGAATAAGTCCTGGGTCGATTTGCTCGACTAAAGGCGGTGCTCCAGCATGGCCACAGTCAAATGACTGAAACAAATAAAAGAGTAAAGAGTAAAGAGTATATATATATATATATATATATATAAACAACGATAGCTAAAAAAATGTACACGTAGGACAAACTCAGAAGGCCCAATTCTTCATCAGTTATCAACCGAATGGTAATACTCAGTTTCATGCTTTTAATGATAATATTGAGAACTTCACATATCAGCGGCACCCGCAAAATTTGCGGAGGATTAGGGCTTCGAGCGAACGAAACGATACAGAGTGAACGTACGAAAGTAAATAAATGTAATTTAAGACGCTTGACAAAGACGGAATAAACATGTGGACGAGAAAACTATGTAGACGAGAAAAATACGGCGTTTGGCTCAAAAGACGAAAATGACGGGTAACGCCTGGTAGCAAGAAAAGAAACAGATATCGACCGGCTAGCTAAGCGTCTGGTGCGAAAAAGGCAGAGAAATGGGAAAGTTGGTCACAGGTCACGTGTGAACGGTAGATAGAGGGTAAGGAGGATAAGAGAAAAGGGGAAAGAGAGCAGCAGAGAGAACAAGGAAGGAAGAAGGGAGAAAGTCTACAATTACAAGTGAGAGGATGAGAGAGGAAAAGAGGAGGAAGTGGGAATGCTAGAAATAGAAGCAGAGGACGAGAGAGAAAAAAGAAGATAGAGGATAGAGTCGCAATATATATGTATATATAT
>NC_068981.1:126510898-126515150 GCF_001194135.2 Octopus bimaculoides
AAAATGCCTCAGCTCCGGCGCGCAAAATTCCGGAAGCAATTGCGAAATTTTTTCTGAAGAACACTATTTTTCTTTGTGGTTGGGTCGTTGATGACCTCTTTCTAGCATATTGGATGTCCACCTAGTGGTCATCCCTTATACACGTGTAGTACAATTTTTTCTGAATTTTCAGATTTTTTTAATATGCTAGGCCACTTGGTTTTAAATTGAATTAATATTCAATTTATCACCCTATCTATATAAATATTGTTGGAGACAAATCCGAGTGTAGGAGATTGGTCCGGTATTTTTTGAAGAAATTTTTCCAGTGAACTTTTGAATTTTATGGGATCCGTTTCCGTTTTGACGTATTCTGGTATGGTATTAGGAAGAGCTGGACCAGTTGAGGAAAAGTAATTGTGACGTAATGTTGTTATGTGTCCTGAGTTCGACTTTTATAGTGGATTTGCTGTTTTTTATGCAATAATGTAGAGGCACTGTTTTACTTTCACAAATTAGTGCATGGATCCTGCATAACTGTTTACCTAAAGGAGCGCAGTCAAACATTCCGTCAGAAAACCACTCACTTTTCTTGTCTAAAAACTTCTACCGTTTCAACTATAGATCTCAGCAATTGTTCAGCTCGTCCAGCAAGAAGCTTTATTTCTTCTTTATATTTTGCAGCGTGATTTTCAATCGGCGTAGGTTAACGTTACGTGTTCAGAAGGAGTTGTGCTAATTTCATCATCAATCGTTGTCAGTGTAACACTGCACAGTTTACGATTTGCGCATCACCAATAAGTCTTTTCTTTTCTGGTTCTATCAACAATATAGGCGTACCCTTTGTATAGAAGCTTTTTGCCTCCTCTTTCCGTTTTGATGAACTCCATGATTGATACTTCCGCATGTCTACTTATTGTCTAAATAGCCAATTGTCGAATCGGCCTAGTAATTAGGAGTGTTTCACTTTCGATCGCGAGATCGTGGTTTCAGTTCGTAGACCGAGTGGTGCGTTGTATTCTTGAGCAAAATACTCCATCCCACGTTGCTCACTTCACCTGACGTGTGGAACACAATGGACCTGTTCAGACAAAGTTGATTTGATGGAGGGATGGAGTTAATGAACAACACATACATTTTCCATTCGAGTCAATACAAAATTACAGATAGCATTTATGGAATTTTGACTTACTGTCGGGTGTCGTTTGGCCAACCTTCTATACACACATACTCACACACGCACGCACGCACGCACACACACACACACACACACACACACACACACACACACACACACACACACGTGTATATGATGGTCTACTCGTGACCGAGGAAGACCATCACTGATATTGTGCACTCAGACAAAATTATACTTATACCTGTGACTCTAGCTCTTGATATACATAGAAGTCTACAGACACTGCATGCCAAACCTCCCCCTTCACTACAACTTTTGTTTTCGAACAGCTCGCTTAAGTTCAGCGTGAAAATGCGTCTTTTCTGCAAAAGTATCCACTTCTTCCTTTCCTTGTTTCTTCCAATGATGGCAATGACAAGCATTGCTATCACATCTGACATTTCGTATCTCACAAGCCTCCAATGAGGACTTTACACAGTCCTTAAATAGTATTCTGGCTTTCCGCTGAGGTTGCGTTCCACAAGCAAGTTCAGCGTATAGCACCTGCGTAAGGATCCTCTGATTATTCATCCGAAGAAGGTGTTCAGTTGAACGTAATAGGTGCTTCTGCACCATTGTCTTAATGCTCAGCATGATGGTTCCCCTCGAGACCTCGGTATCTGTAGTCTGCAAGGGTTATCCAACATTCAGAATGTGTCCCAGACATCTATGATGGAAGCGTTCAAGTCCATGCTATACAGCGTTGACCAAGCCACCTGACAGTAAAGTGTTCATGTCTCACATGAGTAAAGGAGCAACGTCAGCACACATACACAGTACACAGTAACTTGTTTTTGTTCACCTTGTGATACCATATCAGTAGCGTTCTGAAGCCTTAAAGATGTTTCATCATCCAAGAAGCAGGAACGGCTGAGTGTGTTGATCAAGTCTCATCTTATGAAGCAAGTTTATGTACCTAAGAGTTCTACATCAGCTCCTTTGTTATCCAAGGAGAGTTCCACCCAACTTAGTAAATCAAAAGAAATCACAGGTCACTGAATTAAACACTTTTTAAAACTTCTGAACCGTTAGTCAGTTGCAGATGATGTTGTAATTGATACTGTTCAACAGAGACCTGTCTTCAGGACCTTGGACTTTATACCCACAATATACACGGTAATAATAGAAATAAATAAATTGAATCTTGGTAAAGTATCAGGTGAAGACGGAATTTACGCAGAAGTGTTGCACTTTGGCGGTGATCATATCACATAGAAGGTTCACGAACTTATTAGTGTAGTTTGGAGGGGTGGTGCTGTCCCCAAGGACTGGAAGGGTGCAATTATCCATCCTGAATAAATATATTGCAAATGACGTCCTATGTGAATCTCATTGTGGCTTCCATAATGGTAGCGGAACAATGGATATAAACTTGACAGCAAAGCAGGTTCAAGAGAAGTACTATAAGCAAAATCTCGATCTTGTCAGGCTAAAGCCTTCGATACTGTGAATTTTCACCGTGGAAAATACTTTGCAAACTTGGTATTCTGAGTCACTTTGTATCATAACTTAAGCATTTCAAAACGAGATGAAGACCTAAGTCAGTGTCGTTGGTGGCATGGCAGGACCCATCCCTGTAAAGAATGGTGTCAAAGTGACATCCTTGCTCCTACTTTAGTTTCCTTGTAATTTGCAGCAACTCTCACTCATGCTTTACTCTACCCATTATTACAACACAACATAAGAAACACAGAGGTTTACAACACTATCCACCAGAACATCTCACTACTAAAACAAGACCCAAAAATGAAACAAGCATTTGAAATACACATAATATTCAAAAATAAAAGACAAAGTCCCTCAAAAATTTCTCCACAAGTGCTACATTATCTTCCACAACAGCATCACCAACAGTCAAAAATGGTGGCCGCCCCAATTGCGGTACCTGCATCGACGTTATTGAAAACAACATTCAAATTCAAATCAAGACAGATTTTTTCCATAAAAAATCTAATGTATGCTATCAAATGTCAAGGATGTAATGATTACATAGGTCAAACAAAGCTTACTCTAAGAAATAGAATGACCATTCACCGACAATAAATACAAGACCCCAGTACTTGACAGATTCCACTGAGTGGACACATAGACATATGTGCAAAAAATAAGTCCTCCAAATTCCAGGTCTTTCCACTCTACCTGTGTTCAGCGAATATCACAGATGAAGCACAGATAAACATAGAAAATACTTTCATACAAAAGTACAAACCAAGACTTAACAAACTTTAACAGAGTACATGCACAAATAACTATTCATACACAAAACTCATTCTGCCACTTATCATGAGGAACCTACACAGCTAAGAATCTAAACTTTAGCCACTGGACTACATACAAACGACTCCTATCTACTCTCCCATATGACAGATTAAATTCAGAGTGCCTTGATTATAACTAAACATGTTCATTCAACCATGTTGGCCTTCTTTTTAGGCGCAAAATATACTGTCATGTGACTCTAACGCACGGACGTAGCAGGAAACGTACAGAAGATTATAAACATAATCATGTGTTCATTCTCTACAAACACTTGACAGAAACCATTCAGAGCATTGTTTGGAATGTTCAGTCAACCGTGTCAGCCTTAACTTACGGCGCTAAACGTTATCATTTGATATTCACACACGGACGTAATGGTGAACCTACAAAAATGTCTAAGCTTAGGGTATTGACCTCACGATCGCGAGATCGTGGTTTCAATTGCTAGACAGGGTGATGCGTTGTGTTCTTAAGCCAAAAACTCCGTCTCACGTTACTCTGTGATGATTTCTACACCTGAAGCGTGATACACAGTGCACCTGTTCAGACAACGTCTATTTGATGGAGAGAGTAAGCTATTATTTATATACGTGTGTATGTATGTGTTATTTCTTTACTACCCACAAGAGGCTACACACAGAGGGGACAAACAAGGACAGACAAACGGATTAAGTCGATTATACCGACCCCAGTGTGTAACTGGTACTTATTTGATCGACCCCGAAAGGATGAAAGGCAAAGTCGACCTCGGCGGAATTTGAACTCAGAACGTAGCGGCAGACGAAATACCGCTAAGCATTTCGCCCGGCGTGCAAACGTTTCTGCCAGTTCACCGCC
>NC_068981.1:126515209-126520585 GCF_001194135.2 Octopus bimaculoides
GTGTGTGTGTGTGTGTGTGTGTGTGTGTGTGTGTGTGTGTGTGTGTGTGAATGTATTGCAATTATTTTCTGTGTAAAATTTATTTATTTCTTAAAATTGCAAGAAGGACGATGAGCTAGCAGAAACGATATTGTTTCAATTGTTATGACAATTCACGTTGCAGTTCGTCATACCACCTGGACTGAACATACTTTTCATAGAGAGAAAAAAACGTATCTAAATGGAAAAAATATAGAAAGACAGGTTTACAATTGATAGTAATTTACGAATAAATTTCCCGATAAATTTAGGCAACTGTCTTCTAATATTGCCCGGGGTTTATCCGTGGTTATGAAAGACTTGAAATTCTGTAAACGGGAAACTGTGGGAGCAGGGCAGAGGGAGGCAGACCATTTCTGTTGGTGTTAGTAAATTTAACATATCAATAAGTTTAACATCATCATATGTCCCTTGTGTTTTTCCTAGAGTACACTCTCTTTCAATATTCAGTCAGGTCTTAGCTCTGAGGGTAACATGGTTCTTCTTCCCACTAATCTCGGATCTCTGGAAAAAAGGTCATTGTGCTGCATTTTCTTTTCTGACTAAGTTACTAAATATTGTAACTATTGTTTAGTTTCATATAATATTGTACTTGGAAGTAGTTAACGTTTTATTAGTTACATTATATATAAAAGTAACTTTAAAATTCTAGACATATGTGTCCGAAAATATACTTTAAAATGTTGTCATATACTTTCTTAAATGAATAGACACATTACTGTTCCAGAACAATACATTCTTTGTTCAAAAGTTGCCATATGCTCTCAGTATAAAAATAGTGAATTATTAAGGAATACCCATAAAATTTTCGAATGTTAAGCAAATAAGATTTTAAAAGTGAAACGTAATTTTATGCATGTGTGTTTTGTCTAACATACATGGTATTTATGTCTGATAATTTTGGTATCTGTTCATTTAAAAACTCTGGCAATAATTTAGTAAAGCCTATTCATATGCTTATGTATCTGTGCACAAATATGACTATTCTGTCATCAGCTGCAATTAATAACGTGATTTATTTAATAATTTAATATATAAATGTTGAATAGTCAAGCACAGCTTTTATATGTCAACATTATTATTATCTACTACGATTCAGAAGTGGTGCTTGATTCTACTTTTAAATAACACGGCTCCTTTCTTTTTCAAAAGTATTATTGATATTTCATATATTAACTCTACGTAAAACGTAGAAGTGAAATTCTCAGTTGGAATACATCTAAGAATCTCTGATCATGGGTTGGAAATTAAAATTCAATAGTTGAGCAGTCTCCTTCGTTTTAAATTTTTATTCTAAATTTCATCCAAGCGTACGTTGATCCAAGGTTATTGTAGAAGACAGTTACCTAAATTGTATTATTGTTGGTTGACCAGCCACTAGGTATTTTCCATGTAAATGCTGATTTGAGTTTCCTCTGGGATTAATAATGTATAAATTTCGAGAAGCGGAGGAACTAAATCATTTGGAAAAATTTTCCTTTCATAAATAATATGTCCCAGTTTGGGGAGATGTATCAATATTTCTTACATGTTTTATGACAAACAATTCTTTTTTCAAAATGGCAATCAACAAATCAGGATACATCTTTTTGGTTGACGTTTGTTTAACGATTAAAAATTAATTTTCTGCAATTATTAGCAAACATATAGATAAGTTAACCTAAGTAAATGTCTTTAACTCAAATACTGTCATCAAACTATTTGAAATGTTTAACTAAAGCTTGTTGATCAAATTTGGCCAACTTTTACTGCATTATTTAGTTAATAATGGCCAGCTAAATTTATTATCGAAATTAAACCACATTTGTTGTAAAACCAGTTAAATGTACAAACAATATGTTGTCAAGAAAGTCCTTGCGAAATTTTTAACTTTGGTTTTAAATGATGTATTTTCAAACTAATTTTCGTTAAATTACTTTAACTTTATATATTATTTTAAAGCCCGTTTTTCACTCTATCTAATCGTGTTACACTTTTTCTTTTTGAATAATTAGGCCATTCTTTCCGGAACGTTGAATACAACATGGACAAAAAGCAAATTCGCACAATTTTCTTATTCCAGTTCAAGCTAGGCTGAAAGCTGCTGAAACAACTCGCGATATCAACGATGCGTTTGGCCCAGGAACCACTAATGAACGTACAGCACAATGGTGGGTCAAGAAATTTCGTAGCGGTGATGAGAGTCTTGAAGATGATAAGCGTAGTGGTCGGCCATCAGATGTTGACAATGATCAACTAAGAGCCTTAGTCGAAGCCAATCCATGCACAAGTGTTTGAGAGCTTGCTTCTAAATTAGACGTAACGTATATGACAATTTTCAACCACTTGAAAGAAATTGGAAAAACAAAAATACTTGAGAAATGGGTACCGCACGAATTGAACGACAACAAAAATTGTTTAAATGCTATTTTGAAGTGTTGTGTTCCCTTCTTTTACGCAACAAGACCGACCCGTTTCTCGACGGATTGTGACTTGTGATGAAAAGTGGATTCTTTACGACAACAGGCGACGCTCAGCTCAATCGTTGGACGCTGATGAAGTTCCATGGCACTTCCCGAAGCCTAAGTTGTACTAAAAGAAGGTCACGGTAACTGTTTGGTGGTCTGCGGCCAGTCTCATCCATCACAGCTGACCCTGCAGAAGTTGAGCGAGTTGAACTACGAAACTCTGCTTCATTCGCCATACTCACCAGACCTTTCGCCTACCGATAACCACTTTTCCAAGCATCTCAACAACTTCCTGTGTGAGAAATGCTTCAAAAACCAAGACGATGCCAAACACGCTTTCAACGACTTCATCGCCACCAGAACGCAGGATGTTTACGTTACTGGCATAAATAAACTTGTTTCGTGTTGGCAAAAGTGTGTTGATTCTGATTGTGTTTATTTCCATTAATAAAGTTTTGTTTGAACCGAGATATGTGCATCTGAATTTAAAGGTTAAAAACCGCAAGAAGTTTCTTGACAACCTAATATTTCAATAAATAGGAACCGGAGTTTGTGGAAACATGTGTGAGTCAGTGTCGGGAAAAATATTTAGTAAAGTTTTCAAATTTGGTTAAATTCGTATGCCATAATTAAGAAAAGATGATTTATAAAGTAATTTATGGGGGAGGAATTGTATAAAGAAAAAGCGCGAGAAACAGTAGGGTAATCAAAAAGATTTGAAACTCTTGCCACTCACGCTCAAATACCTTCAAATTCTCTTGTTGAAATACCTGTACTTTCCTCTCAGATACCACTATAATCTGTTTGAAATTCACCACACACACACACACACACACACACACACACATACATGTGTATGCATATAATTACAAATATCGAAGAATGGATTTAGCAAATCATTTTAATACATAGTTTACAATCATTTCAATATAACACATTTGGCGTAATTCTGCAATCTTGCAAATTAATCAATAGTTGCCGACATGGTTACAACATTACGCAGGTTTGATGAAACGAATGTAAACGATGTATCAAAATGAGGTGTTGACGCCATTATTCGCTATTTTTATTATATATACATATAATAATAAATAAATAAATGCGCCTTTTTAAAGCCTAGCCATGCTCATGGGCCCGGTTTCCGGGTTTCCATGGTGTATGTGTTCCCCAGCTGGACGGGACGCCAGTCTATCGCAGCGTTACTCACTTTTGCCTGCTGAGTGGATTGGAGCAACGCAAAATGAAGTGTTTTGCTCAAGAACACAACGCGTTGCCCGGTCCAGGAATCGCAACCACAATCTTACGATCATGATGCTGACACCCTAAACAGTAAGCCACGCGCCTCCACTTATATACATACATACATACATACATACATACATACATACATACATACATACATACATACATATACATATAAACATAATTAAGGGATCAGCAACAGTTGCTTCACCACATATCGAAATTTAGAAATAGCAGTTAAAGTGCTAATTCTACTACTACAATAAGTCTCCAACAGATAGCGATACTTGTAACTCACATACATGGTTTTTGCCAGCATTTTCAAATTTATAATCTAGAATATCATACTGATGATGGAAGTGAATTTATTTACTATTCTGATCCAGAAACGCGTCTATGATTGACTAAGACTGGTTAGTTTCGTTATTTTTTCTTCTTGTTTGCTTTGTGAGTTACAAGTATAGAATAGCTATTTCCTAAATGGTGAAAATAAAGCAGTTATCCAGCTATAGAAATAACTTGCATTTAGCTGATCTCCAAAGAAAATAAGTTGTGTGTATGTTTGTATGTGTATGTGTGTACACGCACATGCACACGTACGCACGCACGCGCGCGCGCACACACACACACACACACACACACACAAACACACACACACACATATACACTCGCACATATGCATATTAGTATGTAAGTTTGTGTCTATTTCGCTCTGTCTACTTTGAGTGAGAAGGCAGGCATTAAAAAAATAATATATGAAGAATTCACCGAAAACTGATGCAGTGGTACAAGAGTCTAGTATACATATGAGGTTTAGAGGCTTTAATCAATTTATTATTGACATTGGCACTGTTCCAAGTGAAAAAAGAAGAAAAGGAAAGAAAAGAAACATGCCAGATAGTCTAGTAGGTTATTCTTCGGTGTCAGGAATTGGTGCTGATGGGATTTATCGCCTGCCCAAATGGACGAACACAATAAATTAAATCTTGTTGCCAACTATTTTGGAATGGCTTCTAACAGAGGCATAAAATGTCAGTTATTTAGTTATTTTCGAGGAAAGAAAACGAGAAATTGCGACGTTGATGAATTAGCCAATAAAATTTGAGTTGTTAATTAAAGTAGAGAGGCTATAAAAAAAAATCCTAGATTTCCATTCTTTTCTTTTGTGTCAGGTGCCCATCGGTACAATTTTCAAATTTTTTATCTTTTATTTGTTTCACTCATTGGATTGCGGCCATGCTAGAGCACCGCATTGAAGGGTTTAAGGTTTAATCGAAAAAATTGATCACAGTGCTAAGTTTTTCAACGTAGTACTGACTCCATAGGTTTCTTTCGCCGATCTGCAAAGTTACAAGGACATAAACAAACCAACATCGATTGTCAAGCAGTGGTGAGGAACAAACACACACACACACATATGTATGTATGTATGTATGTATGTATGTATGTATAAATATATATGTGTGTGTGTGTGTGTATATATATATATATATATATATATATATTATTTTGCTTAAAAGAGTTCCAACACTGTCAGTTTTTTATGTTTTATTTATATTCCTGCAGAACTAATGTGGGGTATAGAATATGGAATATACAATATACAATATAAAATAAAATATATATATATATATATATATGTATATAT
>NC_068981.1:126520830-126522402 GCF_001194135.2 Octopus bimaculoides
CTATTTTAATATTTTTAATTTCGCGTATGCACATTGTTTGTTTTTGATTACACAGTGTAGTAAGATCAGTTAGGCACTGTCTGTGAGAAAAACAGCACCATGACACAATTCACTCTGCCAGAAATTTGGAAACGACATGCCGTATTGCTTGGCATTCGCACCGAAAGCTCCAATAAGAACATTTCAGAATGTTTGGGTGTTAATCTGAGGACAGTGCAATCTGAAGACATGTACCGAGAGTGATAAAAATCAAGCATCCAATCAACATCATCGTGTTTGGAGTGATCACGAGTAATGGCGACGTTATGCCTCCATTCATCTTCCCACACCGCCTCAAACTCAACATGGAGGCCTACATCAGGTGCCTGGAAGAGGTAGTGCTTCCCTGGGTTAAGAGGGTGGCTGCTGGAAGACCCTATATCAAGTAAAAGGACTCTGCACCATGCCACACGAGCAGGAGAACGCACTCTATCCCAACTTCTTTGATAGTCCTCTTGATGCCTTCTGACACTGTTCACAAGGACCCAACAATATTTGGCACTATCTGCACCTTCATTTTCCATAGCCGGGTTATTTCGGACTATTTTTTCGCCTTCTTGATTATTCGTGAGTCAAAGGAGCAACATCAACCATATAGCATATATGGTGCATCTTGTCGACCACCACTACGTCCGGTTTGTCATGCTCTAGCATCTGATCTCTTTGGATTGGGAAATCCCAGAGGATTAGGGTAGTGCCGACCACCTCTATTTCAGAGACATCCGACACAATCACAGTGACATTGCCTGCATATGCTGACACACCTCTTCCGCATCATGGCTCACGCGGGATGCCCCACGAAACATCCAGCTTCCGCAGTAATGACTCGAGTGCCGATACATAGAGAAGGGGTGAGAGTGGGTATCCTTGGCAGACCAAACGGGTGATGCTAAACGATTCCGACAGGTGGCCATTTACTTTGACCACCGAACAGATGTCGCTGTACATTGCAACGATCGAGCCTCTGAAAACGGGACCGAAGCCAGCCGCCATAAGGACAACCTCCAAGTACCTATGGTTGACCCTATCGAAGACTTTCAACTGATTCAAATTGATCAGGGCCCTACCCATACCAGGTTCTTTACCAACCCTCTCTATAATGTATCGCGTGAGGTGGATATTGTCGTGGATAGATCTTCTGGGGTTAGCGCAAGTCTGCACATCAAGCACCAGTTTGGTCACAACAAACACCAACTTCTTTGCTAACACCTTGGCCAAAATTTTGTAATCTGCATTTAGCAGAGTTACTTTCTCAGTAGCCTCACCACACCTCGGCTCACAGATCTGGTGATTATCCCATTCTGCTGCCAGTGGCGGTAGACATCTACCAAAATCTCACTGAACAAGTCTGGCATATGAATATAAAATTTGAAAGGCAGAACATCCAATCCCGAGACTTCTCCCTCGTGCAACTGTCCAGTGTGTCACGTATATCTTTCGCTGATATCGGCATTTCGCAGAACTCCACATCCCCGGTCGAAAGGTTCGGCAATCCATCAAGGTAGGGGGTGAAGTTCGCCTCCGCCCCCGAAT
>NC_068981.1:126522412-126523757 GCF_001194135.2 Octopus bimaculoides
GTGCAACTGTCCAGTGTGTCACGTATATCTTTCGCTGATATCGGCATTTCGCAGAACTCCACATCCCCGGTCGAAAGGTTCGGCAATCCATCAAGGTAGGGGGTGAAGTTCGCCTCCGCCCCCGAATCACTGCGCGCCTCGTGCAGTTCAGTAAAGTACCGCTGAAATTCCGTACAAATCTGCTTGGATTCGCGTAGCATGCGCCCGTCCCGACCCATCAAAGACCAAATTGTGGTTTTATTTCCACATTGCGCCTCGGCTACCCGGGCCAATCAAACGGCTTTCATTCCCTCGTGTCTAAGAGCACGCGTCCTAGCTCTGACAATGCAAGCATCATGCTTGGTGTTAAAGAATTGGTTCGAAACCAATCTCGCTGCCAGCACGTCGGTCGCTATACCACTACTGAGTGCCTCTTCTAATTTACAAACTAGTTTTCCCTCTACTTTAGTATTCTCTATCGCTAATTCCCTGCTAAATCCTACCGCTTCTACTCTAACCGCCCGTTTTAGGGCTGCCCACTATCGGTTGTTGACCACTGCATCGGTCAATTTTTGATGGACTAACTTACTAATCCGGTCTCTGAAAGCTTGGCGCGCCGGGAAAAACGCGTTTAGCTTCCAGTATCCGAGGCCCTGACTATGGAGCCTTCCTGGGTCGACCATAAAAATCACAAATTTGCGGTTCGTATAGCTGATAACTTCAAATTGTAGACAACCGATGCTCAGCTGGCCTACAAAATATCCTATCTAGATAAGATCTGGATGACCCAACGCTATTTGCCCAGGTCCACATTGGAGCTTTCGGGAAATCCACTCTGAACCTGTCAGCTAATTGGGAAAGACTGAGTGGGTTTTCGAGGCTTGTGCACCCCCACTTTTCCTGTCGGTTAGCCCCACCCAATCCACACGGGTATCCAAGATAGCATTCCAGTCGCCCACTAATATTAAGGAGCGAGACGTCCCAAGAAAGGCCTTCAAACGTCTAAAGAAACCCGGCTGTCCCGCTTCGATCGGTGCCTACACAGCAACCAGTATAAAGGCACTGCTTCCATTATCATTCACGTCCAGGACCATCATCCTACCTTCCGGGTCCAGCCATACCTCCCGTATCTCGAGATTCAGGCCTTTTCTGAACAACACCGCCACTCCCTCCCACATTCCCGGTCGACTAATATGTGGGTCTTTCCCCAGCAGTTCCTTGTAATGTCGGATATTAAAGCTTTTGAAAGTCCCCTACAAACTGGGGATCTCTAGATTTCAAGATTTTCTAGTCGCTTTGAGTAGCTTTGAATATTTCTATGTGTGCCGGTATTTATGGTTGGTGTGACATAACTGGATTCATTAAT
>NC_068981.1:126524026-126526527 GCF_001194135.2 Octopus bimaculoides
TTTTTTTTCTGGTTATCGTTTGTGCTCTTCCGTCTTTTCCTTCCTTTTCATGTGACTGTTTTCCTTCCTGTTTGTGAGGCTTATTTCTGTAGTTTTTGTTGTCCAAATAGGGGAGGGGCATTTCTTCCGCAGATATTTGTTTTACTGTTGGCTTTGTTAATGGTGTTGTCATTATTTTTGGTGTGGAGTTCCCTGTTGCTGCCGTTGTTGTTACTGTTTGTGATGTTGTTGTTGCTGCTCGTGATGTGCATTCTGCTTGACGTTGTGCAGTTGTTTTCACTCCAGTCGTTGTTGTACCTGCCGCTGCTGCCGACGCTGTAGTGACCTTTGTGGATGCTGTTGTTTCCAATTGTCTCTGCTGATGTTGTCTTTGCTGTTTCTGCTACTGCAACTGCTGCTACTGTTTCTGCTGCCCTTGTTGTGGTGTCTGATGTTGTTGTAGTTGTAGTTGTGTTAATGGTTGCTGCGGCTGATTTTTTTCCTCCTTTTCTTCTTTCCTTCGGGCAATAGACTCTGATGTGACCTGAATCGCCATAGGAGTAACATAGGGATTTCTATTAGGTCATGAATTTCCTCTACAGTTTCTGGTTTTACTTGCAGTAGAATTTCAAACCCTATCTCAACCTAGTTCTCCTTTTTGGATTTTTGGATTTCTTGGAGGCTTCTAGTATCTTCCAGCACCACGGCTTTCACTACCCACCAGAAATCGATTTCTGATGATATGTTACTTATTTTTATTCGGACCACTCTCTGTCCAAGATAGATGCGAATTAAAGTGAGCTCCTCCATTTTTAATGTAACAGTTGAGTGTTTTTGTGCTAGTGATTCCGACTGGAATATGACCTTGATGTAGCCGAACTTTGGGGCGTGGCGGACAAAACTGACATCCCACTCCATATATTTTTCAGGCAGAGCTCAGCTTGGTCTGATGGTATTTTTTCCAGTCTTCTTCTTTTCATGGACAGACATCTGTACATGAATGTTTTTTTTTCGGTTGTCTCTAGCAGGTTTTGAGGCACATTTCGTGTAGCCTTTCTTTCTTCACGTCTTATAATGCTCTCAGCTTCCTTTAAATGTTCTTCCTTATCCTTTAACGACATAATTTCAAACATATTTGTAACTTTTTCGAAGGAAACGTTATTTCTATTTGAACCTTCTCTTTCTTTGTTCGAAATTTTACTGACTTATGTGGTGGTGATATTTCCCCTGTACAATTGGCTGCTGCTAGGTATATTTCGTGCTTCCTTGATCGAATTCTCATTGCTCCTGACACTTCCAGTGTTGTTGTTATTGTTGTTGTTGTTATTGCTGTTCCTACTCCTCCTGCTACTACCACTATCGTTTACATCTAGAGTGAGTGGTGGCGCGTGACGGCGCAAGACAACTTCGTGTTCTACATCTCCTTCCACTTCCCTCTTTTGTTGACTTACTGTTAAGGACGTCGACGCCATATCAAATTTTGCAAATTTTGAAAGGAAAATTAATTTTCTTTTCGAGTGATTTTTGCCCCCAGAGCAAAATATGATAATAATAATAATAATAATAACACTGTTAATCAGACCAATATGGTCTAGATTAACTTAGTCACAAGTTATAACAATAAAATATAACAATAACAATCTTTTTAGAGGTAAATAAGGCACACACTTACGGAGCCCCGAAATATACATCCAGCTCTGACGACAATAATAATAACAATAATAATAATAATAATAATAATAATAATAATAATAATAATAATAATAATAATAATAATCTGAGAATTTTCTGAGTTGGAAATTTAATTCATTTATCTCCAATACATTGTGATGTACGGGTATCATTTAGTGCAAGCTTGTTGTTGCAGTAGCAGCAGCTGTAGTAGTAGTAGTAGTAGTAGTAGTAGTAGTAGTAGTAGTAGTAGTAGTAGTAGTAGTAGTAGTAGTAGTCGTTAGAAGGGAGGGTATAGAGTGAAGTGTTATATAATGAGACATAGATAAGGAGATATAGTGATTATCCGAATAAAGATCTGAACACGTCGAAAGCTAACAAGACATCCCCCATTTATACAACGTTCTTTCCTTTTGCAGCAGTAAAACGTAAAGCATATCTTCCCATATTCACTTTAGAAAATTCACTTAGAAGCGATGTTCTTAGCCAATTGAATGAATCCCTGTTAGACTGCAGCCGAAGAATAATATTTTTAATTTAATATGGTTAATGTCCAGATTAAATTGTTGATTGGAAAGAAAACTCGGAGAAAACTTTCATGCTGTGATTTAAATACATGCGTATGTATGTATGTATGTATGTATGTATGTATGTATGTATGTATGTATGTATGTATGTATGTATGTGTGTGTATGTATGTATTTATGTATGTATGTATGTATGTATGTATGTATTATGTATGTATGCATGCATGCATGCACGCATGTATGTATGTATGTATGTTATCAATCAGTTTCATTTCTGTATTTCTTGTCCATAGAGAAAGAGCCGGACGCTAACATAGATTCAAG
>NC_068981.1:126526537-126537850 GCF_001194135.2 Octopus bimaculoides
TTGCGCACATTTGTATGTTTGTTTTATGGATGCGTTTTTATGTATATATTTTCATGTCTAGATGTATGCATATGTACTTATGTGCTAAATTTTTGGACAGTTTTACATATCTTTACAGTTCCATTGATGGCTTGAATCTGTAGTCTTCTAATCAGCCTTGTATGTATGTATGTATGTATGTATGTATGTATGTATGTATGTATGTATGTATGTATGTATGTATAAAGCGATAGTGGGGGAGAGAAAGAGGGAAGCGTAAAAAGACTTTATTTCAATCTATCAAACTACTCATTAATTTATAGCTAATTATTTTTCTTTACGACACACATATAAGAAAGAAATATTAGTCTAAATCAAATTTACCAATTCGACCAAGAAATATATATAATCCTAACATCTTAGTGAAGATGTATTATGAGTCAAAGAGAGTCTCTGATAGCTTAATGCCATGAATGTATATTGCCAACAAACTAACAAGAACGCATCTACGCAGTCATTCAATCTACTAGAAATAACAGCAAAAACTCTCCCTCAAACTGCATCCTATTCTCATAAAAAAGAACGTCACATTGAATAATGTGGCCCTTGATGGTCTCAGCATGTTTTTGCTTCTATGCATTCTGGATCAATTTTAAGTTACTAGCGGAGAGGAAACTCTAGGAGTTCGAACATGCTACTGTAAATGAGTCAATTGCCGAGTGCACAACTTTAATATCCTTGCAAAGGCAAGCATTTACTAATGAAGGAATATAGGTGGATCAAAGTTCAGGCTCAATGCGAAAATACTGAGACATATTTCCTTTCAGGCTCAACCTAAAATTATATCTCAGAACAAAGTAACAGAATTTTTGCGCTTCATTATAGATGTTTCTCTCTTTCGTAGATCACAATTTAAGTTGAGTGTTAATACTCAAGTATTATTTTGTATATTTTATCATACTCTGGTCAGCATTTTCAACATATTTTATACATTATAATTATCTCTGAATGAATATCCACCTTGCTTGTGTTATTATTTCAACGTATTCAATGCATGTACAATTATTTGAATATATGTGTTACATTACAATAGAAGACTATGAAAGGAAGATAAATATAGACGTATTTTCAAAGGAAACTATTTCGTTTACATAAAGAAAGGTACTGCGAATTCGTAGTCGTCCGAGTTCACATTGTATCGGACTGCCAAGTAATGAATCAGAATTTCATCAATAGCGTTGTGCTGTTTCCGGTTCTAAATTATTAACTGAAATTACAACAGTTTTTTTTTTAAAAGGTTCGATGACAGCGAACTGGCAGAATCGTGACTGCGCCGGACAAAAATTTGAGCGGGGAGGAAACTCGAGGAGTTCGAACAGGAAGGAAAAACTGGGCGAAGTAAAAACAGAGTAGTTGGTTTAGTGTTTGGTGTGAGAGTGCAGGCGAATACAATATAGGTATCGAAAGGAGGAGAGATGTGTGAATCAGAAGCGCATGAGTAGAAGTGGTACGAAACCAACAACGTCCAAGGATCTCAGACCCTGCTACTAACGTTAGAAAAGGCAAAGAGAGAAAGAAAAGGAGAAAGTAAGTGGGAGGGTGGCAGAGAGAGAGAGAGAGAGAGAGAGAGAGAGAGAGAGAGAGAGAGAGAGAGAGAGAGAGAAAGAATGAAAGAAAGAGAGTAAGGGAGAAAGATATGAAACAGTAACAAAATTTAAAAAAACATTAAAAAGCGATGAACATTTATTTTGATGATATATCTTATATTTAACCAGTTTTATTAGCATTGCTAAGAAATGTAAATATTAAAATTAACAATGTATTCTCATTCATTATATTGTTTTAAAATTCGTGATAAACGCAAAATAAACATGACAAGTTTATATTTTCGGTTTGAATATTCATCGTCAGCTTCACTCATTTACATGTCAGTTATTCTGTTGACTTTTAGTAAGAGAAATGGAACTAACCCTTCATCAAAGGCATTAACTGTTTAAATTAAATGCAATTACAGCATTTGAAAATCGAAACCAAGCTGTGCATTTAACTCGTGATGATTTCATTTGGTTACTTTGACATTTGTTTTGGTGACAAGCTAGAAGGTGATCATCTAATTAATTTTAATGAACACAGCTATTACACCGTGCTTTTTCAATCTTCTAGAGATTTCAAACCAACAAAATAACAACAACCTTAGTCTTATTAGTACTTGCTTCTCAGCATTGTCCTGCACAATGTGTTCTAGTGAAGGAAGCATGAAATATCCAGTGATCTCCTTCTCTGGAAACCCACGCGTGAACATACATGTATCGTCAGAACAAGAAGAGCATATATTGATCAATTTGTGGAAGGTAGTGGATATCAAGTTGAGGATATGAGGAACACTATAGAAGAACGGCACATCTGGCTCGGCATTGAACCGGGCTAGCCACCCGACCACATAGGTCAATATCGTCTTAGTCCTTTACTGACAGAAAAAAAGTGCTGAAAGTTCGCAGTAGAATTGAATTGGACATCTAATTTTGTTTATAGTCTTAATGATATTGATACGATACGTTACAAGTATTGAGTTTTGATGATGATCTAACCACGGGAGCTAATTATCAAGCTCCTATTATCTTCAAGTATGTTTTGTAGTAGCAGTCTAAGTCAGTTCTGCTAAAAGTAAAATATATTATAAAGCTAATTGATTTCGTAATTGCCAGATTGATTTTCTATATTCAACTTGGTCTCCTTATTGTGAACAAGCTGTTGACTATTTCTAAAACATTAGGCAATTGCTGAAGAACCACTCCAGGTCAACTTTCATTGCTTTTCTATTATGTCAAGAGTGTGTATGGGTTATCTTGTTGGCGCGATCAACTAAAAATTTTCTACCTGGGTGAAGCGTAACGATTTTAATTAAGAAAGAAGCATTCTCTTGTCCCGTAATCAACTAACAACCAGATTAAAATAAACTTAGCTTAAATTAAAATTCACAACATATTACTACAAATGTTTGAAACGTAGTATCTACCTATTATTGAGCAAACAAACTTTTAGCTTTTGTAATAGTGAATGAAATCTTACATTCGTAAGATTCATTGATTTATATTTGTACGAGAAGATATCTCAATAGTTCACAAGTTGCTAACTGAAAGAGTGTAATTCATGGTCACGTACTGATATATGACCCAAACTAACCAAGTCAAGAACAATGGAAATGTCAACAGATATTTTAAGAGATACAAATATACGTAAGTAAACATTTGAATATCACGATATACCAAACTTCCTAAGTGGGATTATATAGGTGTTTGACAGAACATAAGAAATGAATATTTGAAAATATGATCATATGCATAAAACAAAGTAACTGAATGTGAACAATATTTGCAGATTGTTTTAATATTGAGTGTATCGGATTACAGTTGGCGCCAAACTTTCATTGAAAAGGATAGAATTGTCGAGTTCTGAAATGAAAATATTTTCGCACGAATGTTGTATCACTACTGAATCACGTGAAGGATTATATAAGGATTTGTAACTTGGTTAGCTTGCTAGCTGCCTTTGATATGAAGGCGGACGGGTTAAATTAGAAATTAAAATATTTAGATAAAGATCCTATCCATCTGCCACTTATTTACCCTCTTATCTCTTCCTTTATCTATCTGTCTAGCTATATCTATATATATATCGGCAGAGATTATGTGTGATTGTCCATAACATACACACGTAGTCCCAGATTTGGAACAGAGGTTTAATCGATTACATTGACTCCAGTACTTGACTGGTATTTTATTTTATCGACCTCGAATGGATGAAATGGAAAGTTAACCTCGGCGAGATTTGAACTCAGAACGTAAAAATCCAGAACATATACCGTAATTTTTTTTCTCTGACGCTCTAACGATTCTGCCACTTGATATCCTATGTTTAGGTTAAGAATAATAAAATATTCTTAAACGAACTGAGAGCTTTTTTCTTTTGGTTAAATCTAGAATAATGAAGCAAAAAGATTTGGTTAAATCTAGAATAATATAGCAAAAAATGTGTTTACAAAGAAAAGAAAAATAATTGCTTTGTTCGCTGGGGGTCACAATTTAACTGTCAATGTATATTCTTCCGTTGTACAGAGACGATGTTGCTATACTTATGG
This sequence comes from Octopus bimaculoides, assembly GCF_001194135.2. Classification (NCBI taxonomy): domain Eukaryota; kingdom Metazoa; phylum Mollusca; class Cephalopoda; order Octopoda; family Octopodidae; genus Octopus; species Octopus bimaculoides. Next base: position 126,530,655 of record NC_068981.1, read on the forward strand.
CATATCAGGGAGAAATACTCCGCTCCTATGAAACGAAAAAAATCAAATTATCAGTATGGAAATATTTCTTTTCTCGTTTATAATGGATGTTTGGTTCAAAAGTAAAAGAAAACATGTTAAATCAATCAGTGATAAGATGAATAATAGACCATATGGGAAAGATAGGTTTTGCTCGAAAACCCCCAAGTTGCCCTGCATATTATGGATGGTCGTTGTTGTGCACTTTTGCAGCCCAAACAGAATATTTGACTGATTGCTGAGTCGTGCTATCACAGATCAATTCGTGATAAGCGCAACACAGTTCACAATTGGATGTACCATGTTACTCGGATCAGCGAAAAATGAATCGGCGATAAATAGAGATACTGGATTAAATTGCAGTTTTGGACAAAAAAGTTACATCCACTGAGTATATTTGAGCTACTCAACATGCTATACTCCCGTGCTGTCTTGCATTATATTTATAATACTATTCTATCACCGAACTTATACATTATTACAATACAAGCCAATGACTTGATCGTCTTCACGCTGTAGTCACGTTGTATTTAAAAAAGGAAGGTCAGTGTGGTAAAAATAGGATAATCACGAAGAGTAACATCTTTGATTATCGATTTGCTCGGTCAGCGATGACATGAGGCTAAATAGCAACAAAATGTATGTATTACTTCACTAAGTACACCCCCAAAACATCATCCCAGTGTATCATCCCAATACTTTCTCATTCTAATATTTCACTTCCACTAAAATACTTACCAGAACAAACACCAAGATTTACGTGCCAACGAGAAAGCTTTTATGCTGTAGTTACAAAATTACTCTCAAATCGTACCCAAGTGTCTTAAAATATTAAAAGGATAATGTAGTCCTAGACGTTTTCCTAAAAAGACTGGATGGTCACGACTGGAATATTTGTGACCATAGGTCTACTCGGAAAAAGTTGACCAAGTGTTAAACAATAACATCAACAGTAACAAGAACAACAACAACAACAATCAAAAGCATTCTACAACGAAATTCTCCGGAGTAGACACAGGAGTTACTATTTAACGCAAATAATATCCAGACACCCGTAATTCATTAAAATTGATTACATTAAGATATTTTTGGTTTAACATTAATTTAAATCATTCTACCAAAAACAAACTTTCTGAATTCCATATGAATACACTTCATATAAGCTCACACTCATATACACACACGCACATATACACACGCACAAATATATGTTTATAAACATATGTAACAAACCAACAATTACGAGGAATGCTATGTGCATTATCGCAATGAAATCTCTGTAGCTATTTGTCTCGTTATCATTTGGCATATCAAATGGTTATCCTGTTTAATAATCTCTTACACAAATTGATTTGTGTTTATTATTTCCTGGATGTCATGAATTTCAGTGAGTAGAAGTTCACTTTATTTTCAGAGTTAACACTTTGCTGTGAATCTAGGACATTCTTCCGGAATTTGGAATATTTGAAGACAATTGTTAGCAAAAATGGAACAGATAATCGTGGAATGAATAGTCAAGACAGCCCCCGTCACCCGCATTATACAAATAGTCCATAAGATGGCTTTACTCTTCAATTAATATGTAGAAATACTAAGTGCAAACGTACATACAAGCACCGTACACCCATGCTCTGAGTACATGTGTGTGTATGTATGTTTGTATATATATATATCTCTCTCTCTCTCTATATATATATATATATATATATATGCATGTATATATATATATATATATATATATATATATATATATATATATATATATATATATATATATATATATATATATATATATATATAAATATATATATATATATATATGAATATATATGTATATATACATACACGCATATATATACATATATACATATACATATATATGTACATATATGAATATATGTATGTATATATATGTATATATATATTTATATGTGCATGTATATATATATATATATATATATATATACATACAAACACACGTGCGCACACACACGCACACTCACACATATATGTATATTGAAACAAAGAACGCTTAGCGCATTCATTGCAGGGCTATAAAATTATGCTATTGTGTTAACTAGTCAAGTGATTCTATGTATTCGACTATATTCTTTGTTGATAAATAATTCCACTCAAGGTTGCTTGAACTCACGGACTGTACACAAATATAAACAAAAAAACGCAATTACACTCGTGTGCACATATACACTTACTTCTTCACACACATGAACACGCGCATACACAAGGAGACACACGCATACATCTGATCATTATTTGACTGCAAAGATTTTTGTCGATTTCATGTTTCTATAAGTCTTATAGTTTTGAAGTGTTACTTACAGGGTTGCCAGATTGGGCTACAGGTATCGAAATGCGTTACTTCTTTTCAGTATTGTACGCCTCTTCTTTTGTAATTTTTATTTCGTACATTAAAACTTTAATTCTGTAAGATAAGAATTCGGTTGAATAACATATTGAATTACTAAGTAAATTAGATACGACCTACAAGCAATCTTTGAGTGTACCTAAATATATATACACACATTTACATATACGTGTTTATACATACATACATACATACATACATACATACATACATACATAAATACATACATATATACATACAAACATAGATGCATGCATGCATACATACATACATACATACACACATATAGTGAGAATTTACAAAAAAAAACACAAAAGACGAAGAAATGTGTGTAAACAACAAACAGTTGTATTAGTTTAACGCTCGGGAAGTGAGAAAGTCTTTTACATTTCGAGCCTACGCTCTTCGACAGAAAGGAACACAGAAATATATATATATATATCAATCCTCAAAAACGAAGAACAAACACAAAAGACAACTCGAGGACGTGGTATATATATGTATGTGCTTATGTGTGAATATGTATGTACATATATGTGTGCGTGAGTGTGTATGTGTGTGTGAGTGTGTGTGTGTGTGTGTGTGTGTGTGTGTGTGTGTGTGTGTGTGTTTGTATACGTGTGTTTATGTATGTATTCAATTTACTTGCAAGATTATCACTGTGAGCTTCTTTAAAACACAATCCGTCACATTTTATGAAATTGACCTGGCAACCTTGGTTTGTATTGGTTAATACACTCTGTGCCTATCGATGCATAGAGACATTAAACGCATAAAGTTATTCCCTAGATTATGACTTGTGCGTCACCAAACAGAAGATTTTGCGAGTGATATTCGTCTGTCATGACATTGTGTTCGATGATCTTCCGCCCCATTTAGCTCATGTCATCACTTTCTGAAAGCATATTACTCACAGAAGTTTATGTATGCAACTTCTCTTTGCTCTCGTATCTCTCCTAGAGTTTATGCTACTGGCAGGGAAGTCTAACCCTTTACCATTATAAACTACCTACCACAATTCGGCCTATCTGTGAGAGGATGTAATGGCAGAACCGTTAGTGCATCGGAAAGGTACCTTGTGGTATTTGTTCGACTCTTTACATTCATAGTACAAATTCCGTTGAGGTCATCTTTGCCTTTCATCTTTCCGAGGTCATTAAATTGAAATACTAGCCAAATATTGAAGATAGATTTAATCGATCAACAACTCCCTCTTCAAAAAAGATTTGCGGACCTTGAACCTGTATTTTTTTCAAATTTTGGCACAAGACCAGCAAGTTCAGAGGAGGAGTTAGTCGATTGCATCATCCCCAGTCCTCAACTTATACCTATTTTTCGACCCGAGAAGATGAAAAGTTAAGTCGGCCTCGGCGGAATTTGAACTAACACGTAAACGCGGATGAAATGCCAAGCATTTTGAAATTTGATGTGAGGGTGTGTAGTGGACTAAATCGATTCCAGTGTTCAACTGGTGCTTATTTCATCGATCTTGAAAGGATTGTAAGTTCAATTTCGGCGCGGCGGAGTTTGAACTCGGAACGTAAAGACGGACGAAATGTTGCTAACTATTTTGCCCGCCATGCAAACGATTCTGCCCGCTAACCTCCTTTGACCACGTACTTCTATTATAAATTGTCAATAAGCAGCCGTGTCACCATTACCCTTTTCTCACCGCTAAAATCAAGGTTTGTCCAATCATTCTCGTTTCTATTCACATAGAATGAAATAAAACAAAGTAAAACATTTTATACACCAAGTTAGCTATTTCACATAGAATGAAATAAAACAAAGTAAAACATTTGATACACCAAGTTAGCTATATTCCGACTACATCTGGAATCATTGTACTTATCTCCTCTTCTCCTCTTCAACTTCTTTACCTCACATTCATAAACAAAGTTCCTAATCTTCCAAAGTGCCAACCCAACGACTGCAGGACGAAGTATCCTGCCTCTATCAAATGGAAAAGTGTTACTAAGCACTAAAGAGCTTGACTGACACCATTCAAAAACAAATGATTTTTTTCATGTAGCGCACAACCTAGAAACTCACTGGCTTCTACAATTGCAGCTACTTCTCTTGACTACTTCACATCATCCAGGTTAGATCTGTAACAAATATTCCCACACAAAAAAAGAAATCCTCTATATTTTTGGCTTATTTGCGTCTCATTCTACACAACGCGTAATAAAATTTCTTCAAACTTTTGTTTATCACACCAATATTTTCACCACTAAATAAACTGTTGCTAAGTCAAAATATAGCTTCACTCGCACCAATCCCAAGCAACGTCTCTCCCATTACCTTTAAACATTGAGATTATGAAATAGCTTCTATCCTCTCAAATATCCTTAAACTTTCTCCTTCGACTCTTTGAAAATATGTTACAATGTCTCTCGGGTGTTCCATAAATTCATCATGGTAAATATATTGCAAGACAAATAAACTCATCGCCATAAATTTTATCTGCAGTTTAAATATATTGCTAAAAATTATTTAAAGGCCTTTATTCGCAAAGTAAATACGTTGCATTTCATTGACAATGAAAAGAAACGCGGTTTAAAAAGCTGGCCATAAATTTTCCCCACAATACATTCGATATGGTGAATTTACTGGCAATATATATTAATGACAGAGGCAAGATTAATACCGAGAGGTAATATTTATCGCCACTTAAACGTGGGTGTTATGTTAGTACAAACGTTACTGAAGTAGATACCATGCGAAAAACTCTCATATAGGCTTTTGGTGCAAAATGCACGCCTCTTTATATCGCTGGCGAAGATAAATCCCGCCATTTCCTGCAAAATGCACGCTTGTTTATATCACTGGCGGAGCGATTTATCTCCCAGCCATCTCATGGTATCTAGCGCAGTAAAGGTTGTTCTAACAGAACATCGACATTTAATTGGAGATAAATATTACTTTACTGGTAATGTTTTAGCCCGCGAATAATTACCAGGTGATGTATTTACTGCGATATACTTACCCAAAATATATTTACTGCGAATGTTCGCCATCTCTAAGAAGAAAAAATAAATGTTTGGCTCTGCCAACTACTTGCAACATCTCAGAAATAATGGAAGCAGTTATCTTATTCACCACCTTGACTCTCTTACCCGCCTTCATGTTAACCAGATTTACTGGAGGCTAACGTACATTCATATGTCAATCACTAGTGGTTTCGAACCCTAAGAAACTTTGGCGAAAGCAATGTTCTTATATTTGATACAAGCATAGTCATTAACCATGTCTAATATGAGAACGTCCTAGATAAGTTACTTATCTTTCTGTTGCTTTTAACAAGACAAACTCCTATTCAGATGATACAACTGTCTCCACGAACATACTGTCTCCACCAACAGACACCGGGAAAATTTAATAAGAAAACAACACTCTAGTTTTCTTCAATAACTACATATGTTAATTGAAGGAATCGTGTGCCTCACCTCCCCGCCACTCTCTCTTTCTAGTTGTAGACAGCTCACAAAACACATCACAAAAGTCATCACTGATTAATACTCGTAGCAGCGTAACATAAATGATAGTGTGTAAAATGAATCTCAAAGATTAAGCTTCATATTCATAAATAGAAAATGCTTCGCCCTGATTAGTTGCCGACTATCTAGAAATGTAAACCATATCCCGTATTAGAGTACAGCTCACATATCTGGAACAGTGCCGCTGATAGATGCACATACAAACCTCATTCAAAATAAGACCGTCTGGCTGATTTACAAAATTTATAAGCAAACTTGCTGCAACCACTGGCTCTATAACACAGATAATACAACATTCGCAACTCCTCTATATGAGCTGGCTATTTACCCCTCTTTTTGCTGGGTCACCTGAAACGCCAGTCTCTCTTCCTTTTGTCACTCCTTCAGTGTCTTCCAAGCCAGGTTTCGCACTAAATATTTTTTCCAAGTCACCCATCCCAGAATTACATTCATATAAAATCCTGTCTCTGCACACGTCTATCTCCGTAAATCGATATACAAACCATCATCATCGTCGTCGTCGTCGTCATCATCATCATCACCATCATCATCTACTCTGACTAACGAACACGTTCTAACAATTTTCGTTTTAACGTTTACATTGTTATTTGGCAATAATTTTACACACAAGTATAATATATATACACCACTGGCGTGGCTACGATTATTTATGTACTTTAACAGCTGCAGAATAAAAGAGAAAAAAACTTCACATGCACACACAAACACGCGCATACATATACGTAATAATTATATATGCATGCATGTACGTTTTATTGGGGTGTCTGAATTCTGGGACAGATTTAGACAGCAAATGTATTGTTAAAGCAATATTTGAATAATGTAGACAGTGATGGAGGAGCATCGTCCACGAACTTTGTTGATGCTTTTAGACTAACGAGGTCGATGAACTTAAATCTTCAGCTTGAATGTCTACTGGTTAACTCTTGTAGGAGAAAATTATGGCCAAGGAGAAATTCCAAGGGGAAATAATACTACTGAGAAAAGTATTCAGTTTTTGGATAGTATTCAAAAGTTATTTGGTGAAACACTGCGAGTTTGACGTGAGAAGGAAAGATGGTGGTGGTGGTGGTGGTGGGTTATCTATTGGGCTTCGTTGGGGAAGGTGGTGGCAAGTAACTTATTCGCAGGAGCAGAAACTATGGCAGTCGTCATAGAAGGAAGGGAGATAACAGGAACACATTTACGGCATAAAGGTTAGGTTGCATTTGTTGTTTAGCCTCTGATCAGGTTAGCATTTTTTAGCCCCATATCATACCCCGTGATATATA
>NC_068981.1:126538328-126539004 GCF_001194135.2 Octopus bimaculoides
TATATATATATATATATATATATATATATATATATATATATATTTACATATACATATACATATATATAAGTAGAGAGTAGTGTAAAAACATTACGGAGGATACATTATAAATAATTCAGATTATTTATGAATAAATCAATGGCCAAACATGTTATAAAATATAAAGGAGAAAAATCGTTTATAATTATGAACAAGTCACAATTATAACTAAGAGGGTTAAAAAACCTTTACGTGTTAAAAATAGCAGCCAAAACCACTATAAAGCCATTATATCACTCATATTATTTTTCCTCGCCATAAAACACTTGTTTGGGTGACATGGCAAATAGAATCCACAACTAGAAAATAACTGGTTAATTGCCTATTGCAACTTCGGCGTTAACGACCTCTTAAGGGACCATTCGCCTCGTCTGGGAAAATATCTCTATAGATAGAAATCAAAACAAGACTTCACCTTGGGGTTAGCATGAACCCCGTCCGGCAATAGAAATGTTTTCACCTCTATCTACACAATCAAATTTTGAATTCAAATGTCATGCACAGCGTTTATGTGAAAAGACCGGTAAGTTCGAGCCACGGCAAAATCACCGGATATGAATTAGGAAAATTTAAACAAGTAGAGAGTAATGTAAAAACATTACGGAGGATATATTATAAATAATTAAGATGATATATG
>NC_068981.1:126541567-126542513 GCF_001194135.2 Octopus bimaculoides
CGGAACAGCCTGCTCGTGAAATTAACGTGCAAATGGCTGAGCACTCCACAGACACGTGTACCCTTAACGTAGTTCTCGGGTATATTCAGCGTGACACAGTGTGACAAGGCTGACCCTTTGAATTACAGGCACAACAGAAACGGGAAGAAAGAGTGAGAGAAAGTTGTGGTGAAAGAGTACAGCAAGGTTTCGCCACCATCCCCTGCCGGAGCCTCGTAGAGCTTTAGGTGCTTTCGCTCAATAAACACTCACAACGCCCGGTCTGGGAATCGAAACCGCGATCCTATGACCGCGAGTCCGCTGCCCTGACCACTGGGCCATTACGCCTCCACTGTCATTAGAGATTAAGAAATGTTAGTAAATTACTTTGTAACGCGTTTGCACCATTGACCAAGAATATATTAGCTAACAGAAGGAAAAACATGTGTAAGAACAAAAAGAAAGCAAAATAATAATAATCTTTTCTACTCTATGCGCTAGGCTTAAAATTTTGGGATGTGTTAGTCGATATACATGATAAACATTGCTTCACACTGCATAGATACTGAGATAATTCATGTTAAAACAAGTAAACTGTCTCCAACTAAAGTTACTTGAGGCTTGTAGTAAACGTGGGTATTACATATAAACCAGCTGTGAACTCACTAGACAGAAACATGAACAACAGCAGCAATAATGATTTCTGACCGAGTTACTAATTACGTCACACTGGGTTTGCATTAATAATAATAATAATAATAATAATAATAATAATAATAATAATAATAATAATAATAATAATAAATGCCCGGATGCAGTACCAGGCAGTGGCTCTCATGGCTTCTGATCTTAATTGATTGGAAGTGTTATCATGTACATTGTTTTGTGTTGGTATAAAAAAATGGGCTACAGCAAATATTCTGCTTACTACCACAGATTTGCTTGCCAGTTGTTTGACCTTAACCAG
>NC_068981.1:126543118-126544393 GCF_001194135.2 Octopus bimaculoides
AACAATGCACTATAATATAAAAAATGGACTATATATTTGTTGTAATTTAATTATCTATAGTTCGATATTTCGGAATACAATTCCTTCTTCAGATCTTCTTAGATGGAGTCTATGCTATAAACTGTTTACTAACTTCTCATGAGGAATTCCGGAAGGAGCTTTGTGAGACCACTACTACGTCACTTCCGGAAAAAAGAAAAGAAAAGCCGTTAGTAAACAGTTTATAGCAGAGACTCCATCTAAGAAGATCTGAAGAAGGAATTGTATTCCGAAATATCATCGGACTATAGATAACTAAATTACAACAAGTATATAGTCCATTTTTTATATTATAGTGCATTGTTGTACCATTCAAAACTTTTTATTCTTTGTCCTCCGTTCTGCTGCACTTGCCTTGGATACGTGCAAGTTCATTTGAGCAGCTGTCAAATTTTATCATATACCTTACTACAAATTTCATATTTGACGACCTAACAGTAACAGCTTCCCTGAGAAACTCAAGGAGCATACTTTAACAAACATTGGATATTCAAATGTATACAAAACGACCAAATAGCATTGGAAACTATAAGAAACAGCAGATACATTGTTCCTTACAACAAACCTCTCAGCTCTGCCATATCACCTTTCAGTGAAATCAGCGGAATGCATCTTCAAATATATGTATAAGGATTATTGTAATGTGAATATTAAAATTAACATAATTAATGATTGTTCACGACGTAGTCTCATAATATTTAAATGCCTGGTACAGTAGTACTCTTGGAGAAATAGAGTGAATCATAAAACAAAATGCATGATAGATCACGTACAATTTTAGAGATGGCAGTTCATTTGAAAGGAATGAGAAGCATTAGAAGCTGTTAATAAATAAAATACACAGCTGCCAGCGTGTTTCCTCTTGAATCAACAAAATGTGCTGACGTGAGGTCTGCTCTAATCCTTCATTCTGTAACATCATGCACTTGACAAGATCTCACTGTGGAAACGAAGAATTCGCGATTCCGGTAAAGCTATTCCAAGAATACATCCACAATCAGTGCTAAAGAATCTGAACGCTATTATCTCAAAGCATTATTGTTGAACGAGAAACGAGCAACTAGTTTCAAGTGTCTGCAAATACTAGATGGAAGTATCTACACAATTTTTAAAGTAACCCTAGAACAGCAAAATTGAATAAACAATGATAATTAATAGGTAAGTTACTGACTGAAACTTCCTCCGACGAATTTCTTTCTCAAGTTATATATATATATATATATATATATATATATA
>NC_068981.1:126544403-126549855 GCF_001194135.2 Octopus bimaculoides
ATATATATATATATATATATATATATATATATATGTATTCACACATTGTTTGCTTAGATATGTTAGATATGTTTGTTTTGATATGCTCTACAAATAATCCCAAAATAACCAACGTAACTCTGTCAGAAGTTTGAAAAAAGATTATGGACAATTATATCAAACAGTTATTCCTTAGAAATAGCAAGAAATAAATGCTTGAAAAGACATTGACATCAGTTTGTTAGCGCAAAGCTTAAATTTTTCAGCTTTAAGATTGCCCTATCCTAGAAATGTTTTGCATGATTTCACTCAGCAACAAGAACAAGCTGAAATAGGTAAAGTTGAAAAAGCCTCAGGACTTGAATTTTGTAAACTTAGTAGTATTCGAATATATTTTCACCAAACCAATAATGACATATTAAATCACAGATTCTTCGTTTATAGACTAAGAAGATCTAGGATAACGTATTTACAAATACGCAACGAGGAAAGCTACGTGGTGTGCCAGAAAATTAACAGTACTTAGTGTGTTGTATGAGCTATGAGTGGGATAGGGATTAGTGGGTTATGTTACCGTGTGACGTAATATTCGAGGAGTATATAACTGCGATCTCAGCTCTCTGCAGTTATTGTATGCTTTTTCACGTGCTTTTGTGAAGAACTCAGTTTTAGGCCGTCAAGTGATGAGGACAGCGCAACGTACCAACCTAAAGTTTCAGGTCTGGCGGGAGAAGACTGTCAGAAATACTCGAACAACTACAGCAAATGTACGGAAATGAGATGATGTCGCGCTAACGGGTTTTCGAGTGGCACAGAGGTTTTATGAGGGACGCAAGGAAGTGGAAGACGACCCCAGGAGCGAACCGCCTTCAACGAGCTGGACGGAGGACAACGTTGAACGCGTGAGGCACGCGGTGTGTGTTTATCGTCGGCTGACTGTTCGACTGATCACAAGTGAGCTCGGCATGACCCGCAACAGCGTCTGTCAGATTATCACCTAAAATTTGTACATGCGGAAGATCTGCACGAAGATGGTGCCGGAATCGCTGAACGATGACCAGAAGAAGCGGTGCATGCAGGTATGTCAGGACATCCTCGAGCATCTTGAGACCAACCCAGACTTGATGGAGAGAATCAGCATAGGTGATGAGTCATGGATCTTTGAGTACGACCCAGAGAATGAGTACCAGAGTCCTCAGCGAAAGAGTCCGCAGCCGCCGAGGCCGAAGAAAGCAAGACAATCGAAATCCAAAGTCAAAATCAAGTTGATCGCGTTCTTCAATGTGAGGGGCATTAACTACATAAAGTGCTTGTCACAGGGCCAGATGATCAATCAAGATGGCGTTTGCTTCGTTCAGTGCGTGAGAAGAGACGAGAGCTTTGGCAGGCCAACTTGTGCCTGCTTTACTTGACAACGCGTCGGCTCATAACGCCCTGAGCATCCGGCAGTTACTTGTCGAGAACATCGCCGTGTTGGAGCAACCTCCTTACTCACCCAACCTGGCTCCATGTGATTTTTTTTCCTTTCCCCAGACTCAAGTGGGCATCAAACAGACTCGTTTTCCTGACGTGGAAGTCATCAAGAGGCTCATCACAATGGAGCTGCAGAGAATCTCAGGAGAATCCTTCCAGGAGTGCATGGAGTCGTGGTGGAGAAGGATGAGAAAATGCATTAGATTCGAGGGGATTATTTCTCACACACATTATGTTGTTCTCTACTTTGTAGTCACGAATTCTCGACCTGCCTCCTTGAAATTAACAGCAGATATCTACAATATGATGTGGTGATGGATCTAAGTAGTATTAAAATTCTTTATGTCACGGTTGTCGAAAGGAATTATATCTGAAGAAATAAAAAAGTGGCGAGTGAATAAGTTACTTATTTACTTGTTATATTACTGCTTCAAAAAACGATCATCTTCACATTAAGAAACAAAGAAAAATTGCTCGGCGATCACTTATTTGACCGTATTTGGCTGAGAGAAATCGGCAATAAGCTACCCTATTCAGTTATCGAATGAACAATCTTTACTAGAGATGTCCACTCCCTATGAACTGAATAAAACAAGGGCTCCATAATAATGCTTCTTTGAAATTTTGAACTAAAACTTGAACTTTTAAATTACACTCGTTTTGTCACTAGATAAACTTCGTATATATATGTACAATCAGAGGAACTGAATAAAACCTACAATTGTTTGCTCATCACCTGAATTGGATTGATTGAAACTAACACATTAACATTTTTAATTGAAATGAGAGAATTTTCAGCTATTCCTGCATTTGTAATGACGATAAGTAATTCTCCCAGCCAATAATTTAATAAAGTATGTCCTTTTTTTGCGCAACCTCTGTTCATCCAAGGCCAGCTGATTAATTATTCTCAGGAGAACAAGAAATCTTCCTAACTTGAAAATAAAATCTTATGTTTACGAAAATAAGTAAAACTCATAAATTAAACACCTTTGAAAGAATTAATATCAGGAAAATATCACATGAAATATTTTTATGCTAAAATTAATGATGGCATATAGAATTCAATGTTCAGACAAATTCCATCATTTTAAGAGGATGCTACACAAGAAATAGATAAAGCACATTACCCTCTCAAACGTACATGTCATGACTTATATATTTTATGTATTACGATGTACAAAAGAAGAATCCTTAATTTTAGAAACTAAAAGTATCTTAAGAATGTGAGCAGAAAGGATGTCAAAGTGTTATGGCTTGAATGATCTATTATTGATTAATACAATCTTAAAACCGCAGACATTGAACTAACTAGAGCATGGTACTGTCAGACTAATCTAAGAAACCCTCAGGTATTTCGGAAATATGAATTATCTGTAGGATGGGACCATTCATGACCAGTTACATGAAATAGAATAGTCATAAGGCTGATAATCAAATCTAGTTTGTGTTAATCAGAAAAAATACAAATTTATCATCTGGAAATTATTCAAGTGTATCAAAGCGAGATATGCCAAAAATATCCTTGCAAGTATTAGCTTGCTAATTCATTAGTTAATTTTTTAATCAATATAAGGCAGCGAGCTATCAGGATCGTTGGCACGCAGAGTAAAATGCTTAGTGACATTTCGTCCGTCTTTACAATCTGAGTTCAAATTCCGCCGAGATCGACTTTGCCTTTCAATGTTTCGGACTAGTTAATTAAGAAATAGTTGAGCACTGGGGTCAATGTAATCGATTTATCCCCGCCCCCAAAATTATTAGCCTTCTGTTAAAATTTCAAACCAATTAATTTAGTCAGGCCACGACAAAGTGCTTGACTACTCCGATGGTTATTTATTGTTCAGCCATTTCACATCCAGTAGAAAATAAGAAAGCTATTAAATGAAAGGATTATGACAGATGACGCAACAATAATTAGAATCTTTATCATTGAACCATCAATAATGGTATCATAAACGGAACAAAGAAAAATATTAACAACAGCTTCAAATGTTCATATACCAGTCTATGTATTTAGCTATCCCGACGATATTTGATCCTAGAACATAGTGTCACCTAACTAAATTCTAGTACATATATCTTGACGTCACTAAATATTTCGAAGTGTTTTGTTTGACAATCTGCTACTAAATCTGTCACCTACTATCTGTCGTAATTATAATAACTATTGAATGAAAATCGCATTTAAATACCGACTCCTCTCATAAATGTGTAAGAATGAGAACAGAACAATGAAAGAGAACAAAGGAAGAAGGGGAAAGCTACAAAGTATAAAATCTCTGACACAATAAAATTATGTAATATGAAAAAATAGAATAATAATAACAAAGAAGGTAGGATAAAACATCTTAAAACACTCTAGATTGTGGAAAATTGACATAGATCAGTGAGATTTCATAATTTTTAAATCTGACAAGTTTTCAGGCAAGCTTATGCCTTCTTGATCTATTACAAAAACCTCTAAAAGTGTCTACTTCAAAAACTTAAAACAACGAACTTAACAGTAGCTCCATTTTAATCATAATAAACACTTTGAAGTATGCTGAGTCTTCATTATTTAAAGTTAAAAACCCAATAATTAATTAAAGTCATTAACTGCAACAGGCTATAAGCTAACTAAAACCATGGATGAGATTTCACGGTATTGGGGGAACCAAATTATCAAAATACATATAACTGAGTGAATGATACTTTTGATTGCAGAACAAAATTAATGAAATAAAAATATACTGCACACAGATACATCAAAATTCGTTTAAACAAACAGCTGATCTTATACAGTCTGCAGTATAAGCATTTAAAAAAAAAACTCCTTGATACCAAGAGTTGTCAAAAAGTAATGATTCTAAACAACTTGCTCATCTTCCTAACTACTCCCTCATAGAACTGCATTACCACTAGACATCTAACTCTTTCGCGTTTTTTTTTCTTTTCTAATCACTTTCCTCATTCATACTTATTTTTTAATTTCTCCTTTCTCTCTTTCTTCTGGTGAAGGATTAGCATCCAAAACGGCATGACACTTTCCAAATTGTCCCTCTTATGTTGTCTTCTTTTTTGTATTCCTCGCCTCCTTAGATGTATGTATATATTATATAATATAATACTTAAATATCAATTTAATGATATTATTGAGTATTGATTTTATTAATTAATTAGAAAATATAATACATCTTATTTTAGATGCAAATATTTTAAATATATCGATAGTACCAATTCTGATGACGTAGTACACTTAATATATCTACGTACTAATATTATATGCATGTAACGTAAGCCTGTATCCATATATGTTTTCTCTTACACAATAATTAAATACAAATATAATTACTTTACTAATTATCTTACTGTTTCATATTATAATGATTATGATTGACTTTTACATGAATTAGATTAAAGAATATAAGGGAATATATATGTATATTAACAAACTGATTTGACTTCATAACACGTTGGTAACATACATACATACTTACGCACACATAAATCAACTTAAACAGTAAACATCTTTAGACACACACACATAGACAATCATCCATAAACTGAAATGGGCTATGAATATCCGTACCTATAAATGCATCTATAATTATAGAAATATTCGATGACCTTTTACTAATATACATACACACATACGCACTAATAAAGCAACATAAACAGTGACGATTTATAAACGAAAACACACACACATACATAAACTATGACATCCATGCTTGTATTCAATAACCTCACACCGACACACATATACACATACGTACACATAAATCAAATTAGCAAACATACGTATATACGCATACGAACACACATATAAACATACGAACATACACTCACGCATAAACCAAACTGAACCATGGACAGCCATGTTTTGTAAAAAAAACTTTTATTTCATTTTTATTTATTAATCAATTAACAAATTAATTTGTAGCCATTAAATCTTTCTATTTTCAAACTTATTAATTATACACACACACACACACACACACACACACACACACACACA
>NC_068981.1:126549911-126552198 GCF_001194135.2 Octopus bimaculoides
AGAGGCGATGGCTTCTTGGAGCTAATTCACGGCAGCTTTCGTCCTAATTTTGGGACTGCCATGTTGGCTTGGCGATAACTATTAATTTCCAGTACCGCTGCCGTAGTCTCCTTTAGAGAGACTTAGAAATATTAATAACTCTATATATATATATATATATATAAACAATTTGACTTAGTGGGCACATGGGATAGGTCCATCTCATCAGATTTTAGTAAAAGAGCGATTTGAGACAAATTCAAGATGACTTATAGGAGTTAGACCTCTGTAGATCAGTTGAGATTATGAGCTGTTTTTTTTCTTAGGCCCACCTGCTCGGACAGAACGTTAGCAAGTCGTTGGAGAATCTTTCGCGTCAGGTTAATGTATGCAGGTTAGTGTATTCAAAGACATCAATTCCTTGCATTAGGTACCGCACTTGGAAAGGTGGGATGTTGGTGCGAATCAATAGCTCAGTCGTCGTTCAGTAGTCAGCGGATTAACACATTAGGTCCAGCAGTTTATATGTGGGAATAAGCAAATTTGATGGCGTTGGGCAACAATTGAGGTTGGATAATCGATATGGATGTGCTATGTTTAAATCGTTTAAGAATTGAAGACTTGGGTTTATTTTATGCTTTCTGGAGTTACTAATAGAAGGGACACAGTGAATTTGGTAGGCATTACGTTAAGACTATTCTTGCAGAGCCGCGTATTTAAGTTTAATTAGTTGTGCAACACTGTCTAGTGAATGGTCGAGGGTTGTTACCTGTATATGTCATTATAAGCAGGTCATATGAGCATAGGTTGAAAAGCGTGTGTGAGCAGTTGGATCCCAATGATCCCCAATTTGAGAAACTGCAGATTGAGAAACTATTTTTCTTGTATACTGCTTTGAACTGGCGGCTATTACAGATATTTTATTATAAAGTGACTTGTGTGTATTTTTATGGTGGTGTAGTAGATTTTTGTACGGGTGAATAAGGAACGAAGTCTAAAGCTTTGCTGATGTCGGTGGTAGTTAGAATGGCGTGCTGGAGAAACATGTTTTTGTTGTTAATGCAGTTCGGAGTAACAGTAAGGTAGTTGGGCGTCGTTGCTGGAATGGATTTTCCGACGTTGCTGGAATGGATTTAGCGATTTAGAGAAATGTATGTGCGGACCATTGATGTAAAGAATTAGCCCTTCTTGGAGGGTTTTGGTTAGACTTTAGAATTGTTACAGCTTCTACTTTTTGAGAATTTCAGTGTAGAACGAGTAGTTGTAGATGTTGATGAATGAACCAATTATTTGAAACTCTCAGTGTTTTAGATGTACGCGTTTGAGTTTTAGTTTGTCTAGCCTTCAGATATTTGAGACTTAAGATTTCTTCGTAGCTTTTTTTTCTTCTTGTCTCATTGAAGGGAGACGAAAATCTATGCGCAAGTGTTGTTGCTCTTCTAGTTATCTTTGTGTTCTTTCAGGTGGCTCAATTTTGAGGAATATACTTCATAAGGGCGTCTACTAAGTTGTCTTGGGAGTACATTATTTACGATTTTTATTGTGATACGGGGTGTGGTGTTACCGTTGTTGTCGTTGTTGATCTACTAATTACTTTATGCAGTGTTTTACTGGTAATTTTATGGTTTATTGACATAAATGGTTGCCAGATTTCTGTTTCATTATGGTTTGCTTGTTTTTGTTATGTGCTTGTTTAGCTGTGTGATGTCGAGCATATTTTGGTTGTGTGTGGTTTATATATAAATATACATACACACACACATATATATATGCATGTATGTATATGCATAAATGCATGTGTCTTTGGGGTTTTGTTTGTACCCACCCACACCACTTGACAACCAGTCTTGACTTGTTTACTTCCCCGTAACGTACCGGTTACACACACACACACACACACACACACACACACACACACACACACACACACAAATTCTGGTCCAAGCCGAGGAATCGTAAACAGTCTTTAATCTATGTGTGTGTTCTTTATGCGAGGAAATGTTAAATGGCTGAAATTTCTTACGGTATTCAGCAACACTTGAATATTCTGAATAGCTTCGGTCACTGAATAATGGGTGACGTTCACAGTAACGTGATAGTTGCAGCTGCTATATGAGTGCTGGTAATAGTCACATGTACAAAATATACTTGACCATCATAATAGAAAATGCTTTTATATTTACCGTGCATAATAATAATAATAATAATAATAATAATAATAATAGTAATAATAATGATAGTAATAATAATAATAATAATAATAATAATAATAATAATAATAATAATAATAATAATAATAATAATAATA
>NC_068981.1:126554988-126557750 GCF_001194135.2 Octopus bimaculoides
AATAATAATAATAATAATAATAATAATAATAATAATAATAATAATAATAATAATAATAATAATAATAATAATAATAATAATAATAATAATAATAATAATAATAGTAATAGACAATTTCTACTATTGGCCTGAAATTTGGAGGAGGGGTATAGTCGATTACATAGACCTCAGTATTCAACTGGTACATATTTTACCAACCCCGAAAGGATGAAAGGCAAAGTCAACTTTGGCGCAATTTGAATTCAGAGCGTAAAGATGGACGAAATGCCACCAAGTATTTTACCCAGTGTGCTAACGATTCTGCTAGCTCTCCGCCTTATATAATAATAATAATAATAATAATAATAATAATAATAATAATAATAATAATAATAATAATAATAATAATAATAATAATAGTAATAACAATAATAATAATAATTCAACACTAAATTCAGCTTTTTAGGTCTGACATACAATGTTTAAAAAACCATAAGTTTGATAAAACTATCAAACCAGCAAAAATCCGAAAATTAAAAAAGTATATAATATGAAAACCGTATTTGACACCTATAGCGCTATAGAAACTATCCAGCAAAAGGTATGTGCTAAAGCTTCCCGCATAGCAAGGTATGAAAATCGCGTTAGTTTCTTCAAGGACAATATGTTCAAAAATAACCCAAAATATTTTTACAGGAAGATAGGAAAAATACCAGTTACAGTAAAATCTGTCCCATCAAAAGAAGTGCAGGAAATTTGAAATAAAGTGTGGGCAGAAGAAAAAACTCACAATGAAAAGGCCCCTTGGATTGATTGAATATCTACCGACTTAGACTCCTTAGATCAAAAGTAGGAGTGTATCAAGGTAGAGGGCGTAAGACCTGCTCTCAGGAAATCAAGCAAATGGAAGTCTCCAGGAAAGGATGAAATTCCTAACTTCTGGTTGAATGCCTTCCCAGAGAGCCATGAACTGCTAACAAAACTTTACAACAATGTTTTGCAACAACCTAGTATGATTCCCTCTTGGCTAATTAATGGTATAACATTCGTACTTTCAAAAAAAATGAAAAAATAAATGAACCAAAAAATTATAAACCCATAACCTGCTTAACAACAGTGTATAAAATACTAACATCTGTCTTGACTGAATATACCTGTAGTTTTTTTTTTATAGAAAGTGGCATATTTCCTAATGAGCAAAAAGGATGTAAACGTGGGTCCTACGGTTGAAAAGATCAGCTACTCATCAATATGATGATCTCGGAAGATTGTCACAAACGACACAAAAACTTATCGATAGCCCGGATAGACTATAAACAGGATTTCGATAGTCTACCACATAGATGGATTAAGAAATGTCTGGAAATGTATAAAATAGCACCTGCTAACGATACCGTCGGGGTGTTTATGAAGCAGACAGAAGAGACGGGCTATAAGTACTAGGGGATTTTGGAAATGGATAAATTGATGGAGAAGGAAATGACAGAAAAATTTAAGGTGGAGTACTTGCGAAGACTGAGACTGATCCTTAAGTCGAAATTAAACGGACGGAATAAGATTGAAGCTATCAACACATGGGCAATTTAACTCCTTAGATATGGAGCAGGGGTAATCGCATGGACAGTACACGAACTAAACAGAAAGGCAAGGAAGATGCTAACTAGATATGGGTCACTCCACCCAAAAAGTGACACATACAGACTGTATGTACCAAGAAAAAGAGGGGGAAGAGGACTTATTGGATGCGAACACAGCATTAGAGCAGAAGAAAACAACATAGCATGGTATGTAAAAGTGCCACAGAACCGCTATTATTAGAAGTAAGAAGGTCAGGTTTGTGTAAGATGAAAGATTGCAAAGATAAAGCATTATACAAGAAATTGAAAACGAATAAAACTGAAAATAGGTGGGTAAAGAAAAGAATGCATGGTCAATTTCATAGGGATGTTGAAGATAAGACAGACAGAGAAAAAAGATGGCTGTGGATGACTAAAAGTGATTTAAGACCGGAAACGGAGGCTCTAATCTGTGCTGCCCAAGAGCAAGCACTAAGAACAAACTACATAGAATACAGATTAGACAACAGAAAGTGATAAGTGCATATTACCAGCCAATGTATGCCACTATCCCAGAAGGAATATAAGACACGCCACGACAATATAGCAAGGCTCGTCCATTGGACACTTTGCAACAAATATGGACTTGACAGAGCAAAAAATTGGTACGACCACAAACCCGAAGGCATCATCGAAAATGATAATGCAAAGATCCTGTGGGATTTTATGATTCAGTGTGACCATGAGATAGAGAATAGGAAGCCAGACATAGTCTTAATTGAGAAAGAAAACAAATTATGCTGGATCATAGATATAGCATACCCAGCTGACAACAAGGTATGTAATAAGGAAGAAAGAAAAATCGAGAGATATGGCAGGTTAGCTTGGGAAGTTACGCAGTTGTGGTCGATGAAAAAGGTGGTAGTAGTACCAATAATTGTCGGAGCACCGGAAACAGTAAGCAAAAATCTGGAGAAGTACGTGGAACAAATAGAGGTTGCAATAAAGGTGGAGCATTTGCAGAAAACAGCACTGCTTGGAACCGCTCGAATACTCTGGAAAGTGCTCGAAAAATAAGAGGTGTTACCTTAGTTCACTGGTAGTGAACAGCTGACACCATAGTACATCTCCAGCGTTAGAAGTTGTGCAAAGCAATGATAATAATAATAATAATAATAATAATAATAATAATAATAATAATAATAATAATAATAATAATAATAATAA
>NC_068981.1:126558428-126562204 GCF_001194135.2 Octopus bimaculoides
ATGTATCAATACCAGAAGATGACAACGTTTCCCTAAAAGAAATGGAAAAACTTTCAAAATACAAAGACCTGGAAATAGAGGTAACTCGAATGTGGAATCTAAAAACAGAATCAATTCCTATCATAGTAGGTGCCTTAGGTATAATAAAAAAATATTCACACAAATACATAACAAAAACACCAGGACTTACAAATATATATAACACACATCCTACGCAAAACACTTTCAATACAGTAACCATAAGAGCATCACAGCAAACCACAGCACATACCCAAGGCACACAGATCATCTTGCGTCCATGTGCAATCTTCTTGCTTCTACAGAGTATATCAATAGGCATGATAGAACAGCACAATATACTCACTGGGTAATCGGCAAAAACCTGAACCTAACCCATGATAAAAACTGGTGGGTTCATAAACCACCTCCAGTGCTTGAAAAGGATCACATCTCACTCCTCTGGAACTTCACCATTCAAACTGACAAAAAGATAGATGCGAATAGACCAGACATTATATTAAAAGACTAGACAAAAATCATGCCTCTTCATTGATATGACTGTCCCAATCGACATAAATATATCTGTCAAGACCTACCAAAAACTGAACAAGTATAAAGATCATGAAATAGAAATTGGCAAAATGTGAAACCTCAAGACTAAAACAATACCTGTTGTCATAGGTGCCCTAGAAATGATAGCAAAAGGGGTTGGTCCCTACATAGCTCAGATACCATCTGTGATTCAAAAGATACATCCTTGTCATACACTATGTCTCACTGATGCTGCTTGAGAATTACTTTAATGGCACACGAAGGGTTATTCGTTTGACCGAACAATCTAATCTACATCGCTGAATGACGGAAACCCATAACCACCATCAGGTTTTTTTTTTTCAGTTTGATATGTCTAATACTTTTAGGCGCCATTATAACAGCTAGTAGTATTCATACTGTGATAACTGGCAGCTACGATGGAGGTGGTTACGATGGTGGCATGATAGAGCAAGCAGCCTATCTTTAGAGTAACAATGCAATGATTACCGTTCCAGATAGTAGAACAATAGCAGGAAATGACAGATGCTACTTTGAAGCAACTTCACCCACTTCATCTATCATCGAGCCTCTTCATCTCCATTGTGTGTACTGGAGTGGATTTCAAATTAAAGTGGAACTAGTTTTTGTTACTTCTCAGCATGCACATCATTGATATTTATCTTGGCACCAATTCGTGGAAAATTTCTACGGGAGGAATAATTTCAGTTGGTTACCCCATTGATTATAAATATTTTGAATAAATGTAGAATAAATATCGCGGTATTAATTTTCTAGTAAAGCATCGAAACTAAGAATAGGTTTACATTTCATTCACTCTCTCCATGTGTCTTGCTAGCTTTTTCTGTCTATCCATCTGTTTCTTTCTCTCTGTGTACATGTACTCACACACACACATATACATATGTATGAATTATGTATGTATGTATGTATGTATGTATGTATATTATATATATTTATATATACACACAGTTATATATATATATATATATATATATATATATATATATACATGATGGGAGGTGGTTTTACGGAGATTTACCTAAAGTATGTGTTAGTAGCGACTTTACAAACACGTAGAAGCGCGTACATGTAGGTGTGTGTGTTTGTGTGAGAGGCGCATTGCGTAATTGAACTCAGGAATGATTAAATGGTCAAGAAGTTCATTTCACAACAATATAATCATATATTGATACTACAGCGTGTCTTTATCATAGCTTCTGGTCGACTCAAACCTTGTAAGTGAATTTAGATAGAAGGCAACTGTGTAAAAGCCCGCTGGATGGAATGAACCAGTGATTCAAAAGTTCATCTTTGTCGCTCCTTACCATGCTGGTTTTATACTAAGGGTACTCATCTGTGGAATATTCAGCCACGTCTGGCGTAATTCAGTATTTAATGAGTGGGTCGTCCACCTCAACGAGCAATTGGACGCTTATACATCGACATCGACGATAGAGTTCATTATACATACATACATACATGCATACATACATACATACATACATACATACATACATACATATATACAAACATACATGCATGCATGCATGGCTGTCCACTCGTCACCAAGGAAGGCCATCGCTGGCCATTAAGAACACAGTGCACTTGGACAACTTTATACTTTACACTTTACGCTGGGGACATAAGAGCCCACTTCTTGATTAGCATACTGGTCCTCAAATCAATCTTCTCTCATTCACCACACTGGACGGTGCGTTCTCGGACAGCTCGCTTAACTTCTGCATTAAAAACGCGTGTTTTTTCGAAAACAACCTACTCCTTCCCTTACTTATTTCTTCCATTGGTGGCGATGACAATCATTGATTTTCCAGATCTCATATACCTTCAACGAGGACTTTATAGAACCCTTAAACCGTCTTGGTTTCCGCAAGCAACTTCGCAATATGGCATTTGTTTTGGGATTATCCGATCATTCATCAGAACAAGGTATCTTTTCGAACGTAAACAGTGCTTGTGCGCCATCGCTTCAATGCTCAGGGACCTCAGTAGCACAATACACCTGTATCTGGAGTCCACAAGGACCAGCCAACATCCAGTATGCGTTCTCAGACCACTCTGATGGAAGCTTTCTAGAATCCTTACATCATGCCTCTAACGGGTCCATGTCTTAAATGAGTGCAGGAATGATATCTGCACACACGCATGATACACAGCAACTTTTGTTAGGGCTATGTTAGGACCAGACATGGGACTCAAGATCCCTGAAGAAATCAGTTGTCTTCTGAATCCTTAAAGATATTGCATCATATAAGGAGTAAGAACAGCTGAGACCGCTACCCAGATAGACGAATTTGTTTACCACTTTCAGCACTGTAGCTTCAACTAAGAAAAATATGTTCCACATGTGTTTCCGGAAGTAGGCTGGAACATTACAGCAGTCTTACAGAGGCTAATGCTGAGTCCAAATGATTTGCAAGATACAAGGATTTGCAATATGATTCTTGAGAATTCACATATCTTCAACTGTATGAACAACTGAGTCTCAATCAGCCGTATAAAGCAGGTTATGAGTAAGAGACAGAAAAATCTTCGTATTGGCAACAGATCGACACAAGTTGAGAGAAAATCAGAAGACCGGTATCTCACATATATCCCAGAACACCCCGGGACAAAAACATGAATGAAAGTAACAGCAAAAGTGAGAGTAACAGCGAAAGTCTCACCTTACTTGACACAATTTTCGAAGGAATGTGTCTCACTATGTTACCACAGGCTTAGACTCATGTTTCCATCTTATCGTGAAATAACATAATTATCGATACAAAGTGACCCAGACAACCGCATTTGCTGATAATTTTCCACAAGGAGGTGCTATTCACAGTATTAAAATATCTTCTGTAAAGCAATGCAAACCTTGTTCCGATCAATATTCTGCTCATAACGCTTTTTCTGTATACCTCACTATGAATATCATATCCATTGTTCCTCCAATGGGAAGAGCACCATCACTCCAGACTTCACTAATAAACTCGCGGAGATTATGTGATATGACTATTGCCAAAACGTACACACACCCACACACGCGCACACGCACGCTCGCACGCTCGCACACACGCGCACACACACACACACACACACACATCAAAACTGGCACTCCGTCGGTTACGACGATGAATGTTCCAGTTCTTAACGTAGTTCTCAGGGAGATTGCGTGTGGTGCAGAATGTGACAAGGCCGATCATAGGTCGAATACTCGAACC
>NC_068981.1:126563517-126567059 GCF_001194135.2 Octopus bimaculoides
TATATATATATATATATACATATATATGTATGTATGTATGTATGTATGCATGTATGTATGTATGTATGTATGTATGTATGTATGTATGTATATTCTCATCAATGTTTCTCATGTAATGAGGTCCTCCAGATAAGTGCACGAAACAATTTAACTATATAATTATCCGACCCGGTACATCCACTGCACTCACTCGTCTGCAGAAAAATATACTCTGAAGGGTCAGTCTGGAAATATGAGTTATTTCTGCAACTCATGCTAAAAGAAATCTTGCCAAAGCCCTTGAATTTCATTGTGTAATTTTTGTCGATGCAGACCACCACTAACTTCCGCGGATTCTGCTTTTTTGCATTTTAATTTATGGATATATTTTAGTTGGATTCATTTCATAAATTCAGTATATTGAATAAGCTATTCTAGATTTAAAACAGTTCTGTGCATTTATTTTTTGTACAAAGTGTGCTCTTTTTATGAAAAATTTCGAAATTCTTCTTCAAAATTTAGGCGTTTATTGTTGATATTATCTCATAAATGACTGGATGGCGCCTAACTTTCATCTTTCTTGCCAGTTAAATTATTACCGGTTAATTTAACACTAATTACAATATAACCCATGATAAAATATAATCACAAACCTTGGAAATGAAGTGAATACACTCATTTTGTTGTTGCAATTTCCAGACAGTATGACTATAAGTGTTAATACAAAACTATAATTGTATATAAGAAACGCATATATTTATTATAACTAAACTTTGTTCAAAGAAATCTTCGAGGTGCGTTAAGAGTTAATATTTAAGCTTAAAATTATAAAAACTTAGCTTCGTCTGTTGTGATTTAGTTAAATCCACTACAGTTAAGGCTCAGAACCAAACGTGAATGTTTTGGGCAAGTATTCAAAATAAACAGCAAGCGATGAAATACGCAATGGGAAAAATTAATGAAACAAGTAAGTTGAGGAAATAAGACATTTTGTGAAAACATTTTCAATTGTGTAAAAGAAATACATAAATTATAGCCATCCCCCCCCTTACGAAATTGTTACTGTATCTATTGTAAGTTACACAAAGGATAACCTAATAAGAAATATTATTGTTAGAATTTAAATGATTAACAGAAACATTTAGCTAAAGAATTCATGAATTCATATTGCTGTAGGTAAATCAAATTAGATTAAAATACAGCATCATTTAAATAAATATATTTTGAGTCAAAAATAGACTGGTTTTATTTGCACTTGGTAACGGGCTTCAATAGGAAACATACGTTTCAATAAAAAATAAAACAAGTGAACAATTAATTGCATACATATGGTGTGTGTATATCCATCCATCCATCCATCCATCTATCCATCCATCCATCCATACATACATACATACATATATACATACACACACATACACACACAGACATATATATATATATATATGTATGTATGTCTGTATATAAGTATGTATGTTTGTATATATATGTATATAAGTATATATGTATATATATATATGTATAGAGGTATGTATATATATGTGTGTACGTATATGCATTGCATATATGTATATATGTATGTATACCAGAATACAATACTAAGAATATTCATAGAAACACAGTTGTATTTATCTAACGACTTTCTATGTCACCCTTTTAAAAAGAAAATATAGAGGAAAATGACACTTATCTAATTCTTTAAATATGCTTACATGTAATCAATTGTCTCTAATTTATTTTAGCTGAAAATTCTTCAGATAATTAGCTAATAATATTGATTTCTTGTAGTCTAGGTCTTATATTTTAGGAGATCCGGTGCAACCCACAGCTTCAGTGGTCCAGATGTACGTTGCTGTGGCTAGGTGAGGATCACATGCACACTTGTGCTTTTGTGGTATGCAGTGCACTATCACCGTTTAGTTGTACTCCTTTTTTCAACATTGTCCAATATATTCCCATATTCTCGTTTTTTTTTTAACCCAATTCAGGTCAGCTGAAGCAGACCTATCACCAAAGGCATTCCAGTAGCAAACAATCCAAATTTTTATTTATCACTCACTGCATTATTATCCAATACACCCTATTTTCTCTTTTCCAAGACGGTAGGGTGTGATTTGATGAAATGTTAAAGTTACTGTTTTAATACATTTATCTCTGGATGTGCGTATTCCAGTACAACCTTTGAGACTAATGATGCTTGTGTGCATATGATATTTGAATTTGTTCGGAATGGGTGGTAAAAATAGTAGTTTTAGGGTGGTCTAGTAGTAGTATTCTGAAGCATAACAAAAGAAATTAAGTTTTTGGTGTGGTTGAACATGTCTCGGTAGGATCTGTGTGAATTGGTGTTTACTGTGAAAAGAGAACATGCCCTTTACAAGTTCAGGTGATCTTTTGTTTTCAACATTTTGGTTTAATAGGATAGGTGGCGGTTATGTGGTGGGGTGACCTGTGCACACTGTGTGCTGAAATGATGAACAATGTTTGTATCCTTTATAATTTGTTGTGGAGAGATTACTGACTCTGGCAGACAAGACATAGTCCACGATCAGATCTGGGATGTTTGTGCAGAAAACTTTCTTCGCTTCAACCAAACGGATGTCTGTGGCCCTGTACACTCACTGCTCCCACTCATCTGCAGAAAATATACTTTTCAAGTTGAAAATTTTATTTTCCATAAGATGAAGGGTCAGTCCAGAAAGGCCACTTGTTTCTACAGTCCATTCTAAACAAACTTATCCAAGCCCATGTATTTCATTGTATAATTTTTGCCGACGCAGCCCACCAGTAATTTCATCGGATTCAGGATTTTTTACATTTTAATTCATGTACCCATTTTAGTTGGCATCATTTCTCAAATTCAATCTAGTGAATAAACAAATCTAGCTGTAAAACAGTTCTGTGCATTTAGTTTTATCCAAGGTATGCTCTCTTCATGAAAACTTTTGAGACATTTCTAGGAGAGATGGTGCGGCGAGTAATCTAGTAGGTAGAGTGTTCCGCTCAAGATCATAAGTTTGTCGGGTCAGTTCCTGGAAAGGGAAGTGGACTGTGTCCTTGGCCAAAACACTTTATTTCATGTTACTTCAGTCGACAGAATCGTAAATGTGTGCCGGTCAAATGCTGTGCTATTCTCAGTTTATTTATTGTATGTTGGATGTTTCATTATAAAATGCTAGAAAACTGCTGAAATGATGATCAGACGAAGAAACCTCAACAAGTAGAAACGGTCAAAGAAACTCGCGGCCCAACACTTCACGATGACGAAAGCAATAATTTAGCAATAAACAAACTTTTAGCTTTGTGCAAACCTTGGTGTTATGCAATATTTTACACAAATGCTATTACATATGTTATTTATTAAAACATGACATACATCATATTTCACAAGCCACAACAGTAACAACGACGATATGAATCGGAAGTGACGTATCATTATTCTGGCCGTTCTCAACACCACAATTCCACTCATAATGTATTGACAAATTCTTGCACTTCACACACAAAAATAAAAGTATTCAAAATAAAACCAACATCACAAAACGCAGGCGTACCTTCTTTCT
>NC_068981.1:126567191-126577191 GCF_001194135.2 Octopus bimaculoides
ATATATATATATATATATATATATATATACATACTTTATTTAAAAGCAGCAGAAATATAACAAAAAACTGTTACTCGGAGTTTCACGTTCCCGTTCATCGGACAGTTTTGTTAGCCCATTTCTAATGTATATATATAATTATAATAAGGGCAACTACTGAGTAGTGCCACATGCTAGAAGTAGACACCAAATGGCTCTAAAACTACTTTATTTATCACATAGATACAGGCCAAAAGTGAGGGAAATGAACAAAAAAGGACATAATTATAAGCATTTATACATACCATACGAACACAACATATCCACAGTACATATACTAATGCTCACATTAATATACAAATTAAATTTAGTTCACTCATCTCAGCCGCGTATGAATAACCAAAATAATTCAGCAGCGAATAAGTCGGTTGAAGTGAATTCATATTTATCATTATAATCTAGGATAAAATCTATATAGGATTTTATCAAGTAGCTAGCATTTAATAAACCATTTAGGTAAAAAATTAATATGAAGTATTTAATTTCATAAATATAATTATAACAAGAGCACTCAATGAGCGCAAACCCCCACCAAGGCAACACCAACGTCCTCTCAGCGATTAGCCAGAGATTATGGTCACGTAATAACAAAGAACATCGGTTGTCAAGTGATGGGGGGAGGTAACTATGGAAGGAAGATTCCGGGGACACTGGGATACTCATATGATGGGGAATTTTGCTTGGCCATTCACCGTGATTGTCCTGCGACACTTCACATCACAGGAAGTCTCTGGAACGCCACTTTCGTAAGATAACTGAGTACATGAAAATTATATCAATGATAACCTTCTACTGTTGTTTCACTATCATTCAATTCTATGGATATAATTTAATCATAAATAACCATATTTTCCTTGTATTAAACTATTGTTTATCGAAAAGGCAACAATACCGATTTGTATAACAATTTAATATATCTCAATAAGCAGAGCAGATGGAGGAAATCTGATGGCATATTTAAAATCACCAACTAAAATTTACTTTAAAAGATGTCGAAAAACTCAGGCAGCAAATTCTGTTTCCCAATGTAATAACTTGTTAAAGTCATGGGACAAGATTTTATATTAAAACTTATAGCTTTAAACTGTCGTGAGCTTTCACCAAGGGGCATAAAATTTTCCTTCAAGTATGTATTCTCTTCGTTTCCCGTTATCACGTAAGAGGGATAAGTTTCATTTAGATACAGTCTAAAACGATAGTGTAGAAGTAGTACCGTATCCAAACATGTTAGTAATACTCGAGCGTAGAATCTTCTTGAAATGTATTTTTGTTTCTTTGAGTTGTCTTTCGGGCAATTTAGTATCTGTGAAATTGCCATTAGGGATCATCAGTGAGAGTTACATGTGGAGTTTGTAGTGAATTTGATAGTTTTAACTGTGTCGTTTAGGAATAACTGAAGTTGTAATAATATACAACTATTTTCTTTATGTGTGTAGCGACTGTACGTGTCTTCGAAACTAGGACGTCATGTCCACTGTGATGGAAATTCATGAAGAGACTGAAGGTTTTACATAATATGTAAGGCTGGGATGTGGATGACGCCTGTAATAGGTTAAATGTGAACGAAGAGTTATATTTGAATTGTTACCCCAAGTACTCTTGTATTATTGATTTCAATACGACTAGTAGTTTTGATTTCTCAAGATTTGAAGATATAATTTGAAATATTTGAAGCTAATATGGTTTGACGTTATTGTCAGAATAACTTCTGTTCAGATTGAACCATTAATATTTTAAGGAAGAAACTTGATTAAAGATCTGCGGAAGAAAGTTCACTGTAATTTGGTAAGGGAGGAAAAGGAATGAGAAAAGGGTAGAAAAAGGAATTAGCAGCATAACAAGTAACAAAGTAGTATAACTTACTCAGATTAATCGTTTGTGGTGGGAGGGAGATTATTTTAGAAAAAAAAAGAATGGCTTCCCTATAATTTATTCTGAAAATCATTACAATATTATAATAGAGTTAATGGCAACTAACGTTTCTATGAAATTTTGATGGATTTTTAAAAATGGTTTTTATTAAGTAGCATTGCTACTTGAATAATGACAGATGACAATTGTCAAAAGCAGAAAAACTATTTCCTTGAGAAAACAAAGGATTAAGAAAAAAATGATTACATTATTTAGTATTATACACAGATGGCATGGTTTCCTTTAAATAATAAGGTAATAAACCTGTTTTTGTATAATGTGAAAAAAGTACTTGAGAGATAAGGAGTGAAATTGACATGTCTAATAGATTTAAATTTATTTGCGGAAAGCACGTGACATTTTGTTGCAGTTGTCATTATTGCTACCGTCAAGTTATTTTCTTCTCAAGACGTAATTAAAACAAGCTCTGATATTAAGTAGAACATGTTCAAAATTGGAGGTTTGAGCTGTATTTATCATCGTTATCTAAACATGGGTGAGAGTATTCGATATATATTACATTTGATGCTCAACATTCCAATAAAGTTATTAAATCTTATTGGAAAGCAAACTTGCAGTCAATGCCTTTACACTAGAACCCACTAAAATTAAACTGATACCTATTTTAAATTAACCGAATTGTGTTGTTTAGAATAAATTTCGCAAAGTTCTAAATGCCTGCGCAAACATTTTAATCTAACTTGGTTTCTTACCGGAAATAGTGAGGTTGTGTTTGAAATTTCAACATGACTTTTGTTTATATAGACAAGCAATCTTTTTCATGAATATCCGCTAGCTTTTGATTTTATTTCTTTACTTAATAGTATTTGATAAAATAAAACACAGTCATTTTGATAAAATACACTTACCTCCTGCTTGCTTAGTGTATGCTGCTTTATTCCCTGAGAGAGTTTACTTTTGTGTCTAGAATTATTGATAAAAATGTTTATACATTACTGGATTGTTTAGCCAATCATCTCCCTTCCACCTTACTTTTCATTCAAAGAAAAGCAAAGAAAATCTGCGTCGAGCAACCAAAAGATTGACAAGGTACACTGAATGCTATATTTACAGACCACTTTGTAAATACATGCGAAGCTTTATAAGTGGAAAGATTTGTATAAAAAATATATGCTAATGTTTGTATAAATGCATGTATGCATGGATCAGTTAACATAGTTTTGCTAAAATGCTATTGTTTGTTGAAACACACCTGGAGATAAAAATACTTTCTTATAAACATAGTCATTTATAACTATTACACCTGTGTACTGTCTCCGATTATTATCGCTAATGTTAATAGCATGTGCTACATAGTTCTAAGATGAAATGCGTAAATAATAAAATTTTCAAAGTATCATCATATAAGTTTCACATTGCTGTAATACTTCGTTCAGTATATTGTATAGATAATTATATAAAGATATTAACATATTTCACAAATATTTAAGGAAATCAAAGATGCAAAAGAATGGTTATATGATTTAAAAGGAATAGCTGTGCAGTTAAGAAATTAGTTTCGCCAGCAGATGGTTTCAGGTTCAGCCCGGCTGTGACGCACTTTAGTCAAGTGCCTTCTTTTATAGCCTTGGGCCCATCAACGGCTTGCGAGCAAATTTGGTCGACGAAAAATGTATGACGCCTGTCATACACACACACACACACACACACACACATACATATGTGCATGTGTGTGTACGCGCGCTTCTTTGAATTTGTACTCACCCCCGCTTGACTACAGATCTTCGTTTGTTTATGATTCAGTTACTTAAAGGTTCCGCAAATAGAGAATTTGTACTAGACTGAATATATGTACTGGATTTGATTTGACTACCTAAACCTTCCAATGCAGCACTCCAGCATGGTCGCAATCCAGTGACTGTAACAAGTGATATAACAAAATTATAGTTATTACTATTATTGTTGCTGTTGTTGTTGTTGTTGTTGTTGTTGTTGTTATTATTATTATTATTATTACGCAAGATAAGCATCAAAATCTAAGAATAACTTTGAATTACTAATACTAATTTCAACAGCAGTAATACAGTTAACATTAAACTTTACGTTACGTTCTTCGTGCATTAGACTCAGAATCATTCATCACAAATAGAATTACCTCCTTACATTATTTAACAAAGTGGGAGTTTTAAATAAAATTTATTTTGTCGTTGCACACACTTAAAATTGTATTAGTTTTATGATTTTTAAAACTCCCTTCCAGTATTTAGACATTATCTACCGAATGCAATACACCACAAAATTAATCAAACCAGACGAGTCAATAATAGATGATAGTCAACCAGAAGTACATTTTTATTCTTGTAAAAGATCCAAAATTCAGTTCTCTTATCGAGCATTAGATCCACAGGTTGTCGTAACAATATCCACATGGGCAGTCTCATTGTATGCTCATTGGTCTGAAACGGTCAGAGTCATTTTCATGCTTTTAATTTGACAGAAGTTTCTGCGTCTAGTTGTTGTTGGCTTTCAACTTTATCTACTTCAGAAATTAGACATAGTGATTTGTTTTTACTGAAGCCGCCAACTCCACTGCCAAAATGGAAGTTTGCCATATGTTAACAGGAATAAAGATTAACCAAAACAAATATGTGAGCATACATCTCGACACTTAGATATACAATTCTATATCGACTGCATGATTCTGTCATAAGCCTGAGGGTGGTGAATCCCACCAAGATAAGGATGAAAGTCCTATTTAGAAAGCGTTTACTGCTTCGGTGGTGACTACCACTTGAGATAGGAACTTTCTTACAAGAAAACATTTGACTACTATAATTGTCTGACGAGAGTGAGAGAGAGAGAGAGAGAGAAGAAGAAGAAGAAGAAGAAGAAGAAGAAGAAGAAGAAGAAGAAGAAGAAGAAGAAGAAGAAGAAGAAGAAGAAGAAGAAGAAGAAGAAGAAGAAGAAGAAGAAGAAGAAGAAGAAGGAGGAGGAGGAGGAGAGAAATAGTTACAAGAGAGGATGAGAATGATGAAGGGAAAAAGACAGAATACATTATTTATATTATGGGTATATGGCGTAGAGGTTAAGAGCGCGGGCTGCTAACCCCACGATTCCGTGTTCGATTCTAGGCAGTGACCTGAATAATAATAATAATAATAATAATAATAATAACATCGAAAAATACCTTAGGAATGAGAACCCAGGATCGAAATTTCCCCAAGACACCTGATGAAGGCTGAAGGGTATATCAGCCGAAACGTTGTGTTAACAACAAACAAGATGAGGACAAATATCCGTCAATTGTAAATAATACAAATAATGTACATAATTCCTCATCTCTTAAATATAGAACTGAAAAGACAGAATGTTGACACCTGGAATACTTCTCCACCAAAACATTGAAACATACTTA
The DNA here is from genome assembly GCF_001194135.2 of Octopus bimaculoides. Taxonomy (NCBI): domain Eukaryota; kingdom Metazoa; phylum Mollusca; class Cephalopoda; order Octopoda; family Octopodidae; genus Octopus; species Octopus bimaculoides. The sequence goes on from NC_068981.1 coordinate 126,572,518, forward strand.
TCGTGTACTGTTTACTCATATACTCTATCTAGATTTAGAGGAATACAAAGATAAAGTGATGCAGAGATAATCGTCTCTGGGACACATGGTTCTCGTTCATCAATTTTGTTCGAGAAGTTAAATTGGACACCAACTTTATTAATATCACCTAGTTATCCTATCCTTCTCTTCCAATCTAGTGGAGATTGAAAAGGTTATGAGTTTTCCTGCTCTTCGCCTCTTCCATTTACGTAGAAAATCAATTTGTCTAGTATTAGTAAATAGATAAATAAAGTGAATATTTACACCAATTTTGGAAGGCACGAAACTCACATTAAGCGATTTATTTGAGTTGATAAAAAATTCAACAAATGATTCGGCAAAGCTTCGTTTCAGGCTGAAATAGGTAGATTAAAAAATAGAAATGCTATTTTAAGAACACAAGTTGCAGACTTAATGACAGATAGTGTTGCTACATCCTATCCAAGTATATTAAGTTTGAGTAACAAAAAACTATGTTCCGCCAAAACAGCTCAAGGTAAAAAGATTTCAAGTATTGCATAGTTCTGCAAGTGGCTTAGCAGATTAGAAAGCAAACTGAACAGAATATTTTGTTCTAAACATACTTTTACGAAGCAAAAATTTCCATAAAAACAAATATTAATTTGCTGAATTTAACAAGCAAAAAACAGCTGCTATTTAATTGGTTGGCTTGTTGCTATAGAAACAGCTAGATTAATTGTGCTGATACTTAACAAAATTATCGGAATTTTCATTCTAGTTAAGTTGAATTGTGCTATCAAAAACCAAATCTGTTCTCTAATGTCTTCTTTGTTCAGCCAGTCTGAGTCTTTAAAATGTGCTTTCAAAACAGAAAATTTTATAACAGTAAATGTATTTCACAAATATTACATTCTAAAATAGTCACAACTTAATAAACGTATCTTGAAACAGAAATGAGACATTCTTTTGCGCAAATGTTAATTCACTGAATATTTGATTTTTTTTTTTTTTTTCGAAGAATTAAATTGCTACCATTTTCATGACAAAATATATTTGGTTGTATCGAAAATTTTAGAAATAAATCAGTAATCGGATATATGATGAGCCCAAAAGAACATCCTTCTCCCAGATATTGTACTAAATATCTGCTAATAAAAATACTACCTCTCTAAGGATACACTTCAACAATTTGTATATTATCCATAGGTCATTCCTAGTTTAGCAGTTTTACAGTCAATGGTGTTCTAACCATAAGCAAACTGTTTTTACTTACCAGACGCTGTCTTAAAACTTTACGATGTAATATGAAGGAAAGGGAGGTGTGACTTATCTAGAAGATCCTAAAATATTTCTAAGAGATTTTAGAAATAATTATTACCTAGAAATCTGGACTGAAAAGTTGGAAGCGATAGACTATCAGATTTTAATGACATTTCATCGTGTGTTGGTACAACGCATAACGTTATATTTCTCATTTATCTTTAGCACGTATTTAACGTACATTTTTGTCGTTATCACATGCAGTTGTTGTACACGCGGGACACAATGTCTTGAAAATAGTCATTAAATGAATAAATAGGAGTTAAAATTATCTTGGAGTTCTGGCACGTCTCATCTAAGAGGTTGCAGACTTCAAGACAGGCTTTTAACAGAATTACAGATTCCAGAAAAAATTTAGGCGCTAGTGTTATTCTAACTCAACACATAAATGTAATTAGAAACGTTATTTGTTCTTACGAAAGATCAAAATGCCAAAGTATATGGCTTCGTTAATTAATCTACTATGCACAAAGCAGTCTTTTTACCTAAAGTAAAAGTATGACAAGTTATACTGCACGTAAAAGTATAAGTTTTAGCTGTCTGATACAAATGAAAAATGTAAAGAAATCTTTTAAAAATCTTCATGTGAGTAGAAAAGAGAGATCTGCCCAACCGGTTTCATTCCTACATGAATAATCTCTTTCAGCAGAGCGCCAGAACACACACACATATAGATGCACGCACGCAAGCACGCACACGCACACACACTCACATACACACACATTCACATACAAACATATATTCACATACACACATATTTGTTTCTAATCATACATAGGTCAGGACCAATTTCATCACAGAATAATAGAAATCTGCTACATGTAACCGTTTAATCCAGAACTACTTGCAAATCATCGAGTGGTCAGCGACTGTACTAACTCCCTGCTGGACTTAGTAGACAGGAGGGTGTGCGAGCTACCAGCAGGATTAGAAAACACACTCTTTCAAACGCAGGTGGCTGCCCTGAAAGCCAACAGCATCCATAACCCGGAGAAGAGATTGCCCATCAAGATTACCAAGCCGAATGAAACACTTGAATAAAAGTTACACAAATATCTAATTCGATTATGGACCGATACAGAAGCTGAAGACCGAGGTGGAGGGAAAGACTGGTAAAAAGTTTAATTGTAATGACAATGACTTAACTAACAAGGAATTCACTAAACCAATATATCCGATTTGCATAAATAGCGCTCCGCAGACAGTTAAATTAACTAAATACTAATGTGCAAAGAAACCTACATAGAGTATTCTCTATCGTATGTATGTATGTATGTATGTATGTATGTATGTATGTATGTATGTATGTATGTATGTACAATCCCTCTGTAGGTAGAAGGATGGTGCGTGATCACTGAATTGTCGGAAATAGGACCAAAAACCAGTCTAACCATTAGCCATTTTCTTGTTCTTTTTCTACAGAGACGACAGCGAAAACTTATACAACATACTTAGTGTTTACTTTATCATATACTTACAGTATATCGTCTCATCCTTCTCAGTTCGGTATTGAACTTACATTGAGGTCGAATTTAATTCTCAAATTTTTATCTAGAATTCTGTGTAGATAAATAAAGTATATTGGGAAGGTTGCTACTTTGTCATTGCAGTGAGAATTTTTTTTTATACAGATAAAACCTAAGATTTTAGGTGCTAGTGATAACTATTTTTTGTGCCAATAATTTTCTCATAATATTTGGCCATAATCCTCGTCATCTTACAGGACATATAGCTACATATTTGTTTGAAAGGGATTATCTGATTTAAATGCTTTTCCCTGTTAGCGCAGTGTGTCTAGCCAAATCGAACTAGGTTCATGAATACGTTGCGATATAATATTACTTCAACATATCAGTACAAGCTTTCTCTTTTCAAATCAAGTTAATAAGGATACGCTAAAGGGTCAGTAGGTCTGCAGGAAATAGCAACCAAATTTCTCTCGAAGGACATTATGTCATTTTAAATAAGGATATGATACATTATATAATGTAGTTTTATGTATCGTTAAAAGATGGGATGAACTCAACGGAAATGACTTTGATAATAAGTCTGGCACTCCGTCGGTTACGACAACGAGGGGACCAATTGATCCAATCAACGGAACAGCCTGCTCGTGAAATTAACGTGCAAGTGGCTGAGCACTCCACAGACACGTGTACTCTTAACGTAGTTCTTAGGGAAATTCAACGTGACACAGAATGTGACAAGGCTGGTCCTTTGAAATACAGGTACAACTCATTTTTGCCAGCAGAGTGGCCTGAAGTAACGTGGAATAAAGGACTACTGTATCAGAGTTGAACTTGAGATGAAGAATATTCAAGTAAGAAAAGTAATATTCGTTCATTTTACGCACTGAAGCAATAGACGTATTTGATACACACTTATTAATGATAAGTATTTTTCGATAGATGATCAATCTTATCAAATCCAAAGGGTTAAAAAGGAAATTGTGGTCATGACATTTCCAAGGAAATTAAGAGAGTAAATTTTATAGTTCGTTTCTGTTTCTACATTGCAACTGCCTTCACGTATCTTATTGTTTAAACAGAAGCATTTTCATGAAATTGTATTAAGCTCAGTTTCAAATATCTTATGTACTTCATCCTACATTTTCTAGTTCATCCTATACATTGCAATAATAATGAGTCAGCAGAAGTAACATTACTAAATCTGCATCTGAAAACCTACATAGGCCTTACATTGCTATGTTTGCATGCAGCCGTTTTCGATAAAGTAGAGAGTTCATTTTTTGAATCAACTGGCGTCAAAGCTGCTATTCCCTGGTAACACACAACGAATAACACATGAGCATTGATGAAAACAATATCAACAAACTAATTCTCTCTTAAGTAATAATACAGATATTTCTCATGGACACCTTCACAACAAAACGTTCTATAAATTCCTAAGACACAGCTGTTTACTGCGAGAAGAATGCAAACAAAAATAGAAATGTTGGCTGCTTTTGACGGTTTGCGAAATAATAGCTGTCTGTGCCAAGTGAAATAAAAAACATAAATGATTGCGCATGAAATAGATTGACAAAAAACATATTCTGTGTATTGAAATAGATAAGAGATTGTTACACATATCACAAAAACAATAGAAAATAAAACTACACACACACATACACACACACACATATACACATACATAAATATACACACAGATACGATAATAGATTTATGTGTGTACGTCTGTAAGGGTGTGTATTGAATAGATTGTGTTATTTAGCCTCAAGTCAGCTTTGAAGAAGCAGATCAATGATAAAACGGACACTCCAGCATAGCCATATCTTTTTACTTTTTGTATATCCAGGACTACATTATACAATGAACTTTTCTTTTTTGTGAAAGACGATAGGTATAATCT
>NC_068981.1:126578638-126580865 GCF_001194135.2 Octopus bimaculoides
TTTTCAAGCAGAACGCTAAAAATTGTTTACTTGCAGATACGTGATATAAATATTGGTTTCAAATTGTGGCTCGAGGCCAACAATTTAGGAGGAAGGATTAATTCGATTGCACCGAAGCCAGTGCTCAACTGGTACTATTTTATCGACCCGGAAAGTATGAAAGGTAAAGTCGACCTCAGAGGATTGGAACCCGGAACGTAAAGACAGACGATATGCCGCTAAACATTTTCCCCGGCGTACTAACGATTGTGGTATAAAGAGTATTTATATATGGCAGGCAGTGAGTTGGCAGAATCGTTAACACGCCGGGAAAAATGCTTAGCGGCGTTTTGTCTGCTTTCATGTTCTGAGTTCAAATTCCGCTGAGGTCAGTTTTGCCTTTCATCTTCTCGAGGTCGGTAAAATAAGTACCAGTTGAACACTGGAGCCGATGTAATCAACCTGCCCCCTCCTCCGAACTTGCTGGCCTTGTGCCAAAACTTGAAATCAGTATTTATATGTGGTGTAAATATGGTGATTGAAAGTTGTGACATGGTGTGAAAATAATTTGTTTCAATTCTGCCTGAGGTAAAAGCAGAAACAATGTTGTGCATAGAATCATAACAGAAGCAATCAGTAGTATGGTTAGTAGATGTGGTTTCACATAAAGACAAGCCTCTTACTAATGTAATTGTAACATAAAGTTGTGCCGTTGGTTTTCACATATTCTGAAGAATATTTTAAAAGCATTAAAAATACCAGATTAGCATAATTTCATTGCCGAAGCATGTTTTCTGTTGAAACTGTTAACTATTTATCATGTGAAAACGTGTTGTTGAATAGAGGATGGAGGGTTGTGGACGCTGATTGTGTGATGGATGTTAAGTAAACGAACAAGGAAGACGTTAATCAGTCACTCACTGAGCTAACTGTCTAGGATAATATGAGGAGAAACCAGTTGCTGCTAGGGTAGTCAGCATAAAACTACGTTGGTACTGAAAACGAGAGTTGCTGTGCAATAGAGATATAGGATACGTATTGTCTTGATTAGGCAGTGATCAGGCCATCCAAGAAGGCAGAGACGGAGGCAAATATGTAAAGGATGTATTTAAAGTTGAAAAAATTTAACAGTGTCTGGAATCGGGGCGTGTCGGTATTGACTACAAATGCAGCAGGATATTTATTTGTGTACATAATACAGAATTATCTTATGGCTGCTCGACCAGGGCGGTTATGTGTAATGAAGTCACCGAGGATAACTTCAGGGGGAAATGAAAGCATATAGATTCCCCTAATACAAAATGAAAGATAAAAAATTTGTTGGTGACTAGAGGTGTTCGGTAAGCGGTAGAGACAACAGATAATCATAGAGGAACATTTGTGTGTACGTGATGCAGACATCAAATTCCGAGAGTTGTTGGAATGTAGAGTATTGCTGGAGGTTACAGTCAGAGAATACGATATTTGTGTCTCAATGAGGAACAGGATGTAAAGTTGTCATTGTTATTCGGACTTCGAATTTTGTAGGTGAAGCTGGAATGCTATTTAACGGTTAATGTGACTATGAGACATTCTTAAGTTGCGTTAACCTTCACAAGATTTTGTGAAGGTTAACTGAAACTTTTTAAGCAATCCTTTTATGAGTCTCAGAAATGTCAGCGAAAATGGAGTCTCGTAATAGTGAACGAAACAAATTATATAATATTTATATCGAAAATATAGCAATGAAACTTCTTCCAAAACGTTAGGTTCTGGAAATTTATTCTTTTTATTTACAGATTTCCATTTCAGACTTAGAATACCAAATACATCTGACGTAAACTTGACGTAATGCATAATTATAACGACCCATACATTTTGAAGAGCAAATAAAATATTTAGACAATTTTGTAGCGATGCTTAATGAGGCTATCAATCATAAGTGTTAGATAAAATAAAAAGGTAGTCGTTAACAATCAACTACGTTTTTTTAATCATGTGACGTGGGTGTGAGGAAGCAGTGAGGTCAGCTATATGGTTATATAGAACTACAAACACACAAATAAGATACGGAAGCATCAGATACACACATACGCGCACAAACACACACAGACACGCTCGGACGCACACACAAACCTCATATATAGTTATATTAGTTAACGTTCCAACAAATGATTCATACAAAGCATATGCGTGTCTGTGTATGCACATATGAAAAGTTTCATATGTGAATATCCGAATTTATAAATAAATCGTGTATATATATATA
>NC_068981.1:126580899-126581918 GCF_001194135.2 Octopus bimaculoides
TATATATGTATATATACATATATATTCAGGGGTTGGACAAAATAATGGAAACACCTTAAAATTTCAAACAAATTTATTTTAATATGGAGTAGGACCACCTTTGGCAGAAATTACATCTTGAATTCTATAAGCTATCGATTCGTACAAAGTTTAAATTGTTTCCAAAGGAATTTTTGTTCCTTATTTAGCTAAAACAGTCTCCAGTTCTTGTAGAATCTCCAGTTCTTGTAGAGTCTCCAGTTCTTGTAGAGTCTCCAGTTCTTGTAGATATCGACTCCTTACTTGTTTTTCTAAAATGCACCATAAATGTTCGATAATATTGAGATCTGTGGACTGTGGTGGCCAGATAACATGTTCAACTTCACTAAAATGTTCCTTGTGCCATTCAGTAACAACTTCGGCTGTGTGAATTGGTGCATTATCATCCTGAAAGACTGCGTTTGTCTCTGGAAACAGTTCCTCAACCATAGGATAAATTTGATCAGATAAAATGCTGAAATAGTCTTGATTATTAATTCTGCCATGAAGGGAAACCATTGGGCCGGCGGATTTCCAAGATATAGCCCCCCCCCCCCAGATTATCACAGATCCTCCTCCATGTTTAACAGGTGGAAGAAGGCAGTCAGGGTCAAATGCTTCTTTTGGCTGTCTCCACACGCATACTAGGCTGGTGGTCGGGAATAAGGTAAAGGATGACTCATCCGAGAAAATAACATTCCTCCACTGCTCTAGGAACCAATTCTGTTTGTTTTTGAAAGTAGCGGTTTTCAAATTGCAGCCCTCTCGTGAAATCCGGCTTTGTGCGGCTCCCGGAGAACAGTTTTTGTGGAAACTGGGTTCTCGAGGTGGTCATTAAGCTCTGCAGTAATTTTGGGAGCTGTACTTTTGTGATCCTTTCTAACAATTTGCATAAGAGTTCAACGGTCTTTATCTGAAAGTTTTGGTTTTCTTCCGAAGTTTTGTTTCGACGAGGAGGTTTTTCCCTCTTTCTCAAAGGCTGTCGTTACGTTCGAGACAGT
>NC_068981.1:126581928-126589428 GCF_001194135.2 Octopus bimaculoides
AGGAGGTTTTTCCCTCTTTCTCAAAGGCTGTCGTTACGTTCGAGACAGTACTTCTTGATGCACCAAATATTTCGGCTGTTTTCGTTACGCAAGCGACTGCCATGCGAGCAACAACAATTTGACTTCTTTGAATGTCCGATAGATCTGTCATTTTAATGAATTTTAATTAACTTTTTCTGATGATATCTGAAAAGAAACAGCAATTTTAGCAGAACATATTAAGGAACAGTAATGATAAATAAAAAAAAACATAAAAATAAACAACCTTTTGACCGTTATATAGATATTTCAAAATTATGATACTATGATGCTAGGTGTTTCCATTATTTTGTCCAATTCCTGTATATATATATATATATATATATATATATATACATATACGTGTGTGTGTACATATATACATATATGTATTCGTGTGTATATATATATATATATATACATACATTATGCATGTATGTATGTGCCTGTGTCTCTGTGTGTCTGTGAGTGTGTGTGTATGTATGTATGTATGTATATATGTATATATGTATGTATGTATGTATGTATTATGCATGTATGTACGAATGTATGTATGTATGTATGTATGTATGTACGCTAAGATTAACGTTCAGAAATTAATGAGAATATTTTCACTCTGAAGAATTTGACAGACAGTTGGAAATGATTTCATCACCAGTCATCTCTTTTTATGAAGACTGTTTAGCTAGCATTTTTCTTCTTTACTTGCCATCTTTTTATATAGATAGTTTACGTCATTCCTTCCAGATGCCGCAGATGCTGTTTTTGTTTTAATCCCAGCAAGATAATTTTAGCAGCATTTTCATTGAAAAAAATAAAGCCCCTATTTAATTTGTTCTTCCATACTAACTGGCATAAGACCTGGCTGAGTTGTAAGAACGTCGGTTAGACTATTTTGCAAGATTTATTCCAGCTCTCTACACACTGAGTTCAAATCATCCCGAGGTCAATATTACCGTTTATTCTCACAGGTTCGACAAATAAAATGACAGTCAACGTCGTTGAATTGGCGGAAGGTATAGAACGTCTCACGAGATTCCTTTTGGTACATTCTATTCTGAATTGAAATTTCACAACAGTATTAATATCACACCAACGAGACAACTTTTGGTTACGAAAGCTGCGATAGTTGGAGAAGCATTTCTTGCAAGGAGAACTTGCTAAAAATAGCAGTCAACTCTCCTTCGTTGCACAGAGTTGAAAAACGAGAACTCATTGGATAAAATAGTTCTAGATACATCCGACGGCAGAGAACACCTATGAAATGGTCACAAATGGAATACATTTGGTAATATATCTACTCTTTCAGGAATGACTTGGTCTAACATCATCATCACACACATACACGCACACACATCTGTGCATGTTTGTGTGTATATATACATACACACACACATACACACACACATATATGTATATATATATATATATATATATATATAATTTTGCTTAAAAGAGTTCCAACACTGTCTGTTTTTTATGTTTTATTTATATTCCTGCAGAACTAATGTGGGGTATAGAATATGGAATATACAATATATAATATGATATACAATATACAATATAAAATAAAATAAAATAAAATAAAAATGGATGGCACCATGAAAGAAAGTATTGAATGTAGATGAAATATTGAGTGTTCAATATAAAGGATCAAATATATAAATATATAAATATATATATATAAAAAGGCGACTCGAGTTTCAGGGCTATTTCCCTTCGTCATGGCCGGTATGACAGACTTTATATATGCATATGTGTATATATATATAGATATATATATTAATAGTTATATACACATTTCATATATATATATATATATATATATATATATACTTCATATACAGAAGTTCAAGGTCAAATAAAGAAATTGACAACCAACAATATCAAATAAGAGAGTTTATGGATAATCACAGTGACAACAACATCCCATATGGAGGAGAAACGGTTCTGGCTTCACTTGAATACATAGCAACATGGGCTGCAATGGTTTAAGCTAAATAAATCTAGAAGTATAGTGATCAGGAAAGATAAGCTAACAAACAAGACAAGTTTCATGTGCAAGGAAATGCTATTCCATAGATAGAGTAAACATATTCACATATGTGCGCATAGATAGATAGATAGATAGATAGATAGATAGATAGATAGATAGATAGATAGATAGATAGATAGATAGATAGATGCATGTATGTGCGTATATGACCACCAAAACTGAACAACCAATCCACCAAAATGCACACTCAATTTGACGCTCTCTTGAGCATTGTCATCGAAGGATTCCTAAATATAGTCAACAATTCTTGGTTTTCAAATAGTATAGATAACGAAACAGGTAACGGATCAGTAGAGCTAAACCTTCTTTATATCCTAAACAATCCTCATTAATGTACATACATAGCTCCCCAAGCCACGTAAAACACCTCTTCTTCAGACATCTAGCTACCATAACCATGTAGCAAGCAATTCCCTCAAATTCTTATCAGTTATAATCACAACACGTACACACACACACACACACACACACACACACACACACATCAACGAAGAAAGCAAAAACTTTTACAAACTAAAAAAAAACAATAACTTAGATTGAATTCCATCAATGTTTTAAGGATTTAACAATATCGCAACCATCTAAATAGAACAACTGACAAAATAATTGTAAAGCCATCTAAAAAAATATGTCATAAAGCAATATAAAAAATTGCAACCCACTTATACACCAGAAATAGAAACCTCATAAAAACTAGAGATAGAATCAAACATAACTTACCAAAATCACACATAAGCACAATGTAATCCAAGAACAAATGGCTAAACAAGGAAATAATAAAAAGTACATAAGTAGAAAGAAACAATAGAAAAAAAGAAATGGTACAGAATTGAATCCGATAGAAAACACAAAACAAAGCACTGAAATGCTATTTCGAGTAAATTAGCAGACCACTAACAATAACAATGGTCACACCACACCATGTAACAATAACAATCTCAAATAATATATCCACTTTGCAGCATTCAACAAGCGCTCCGATCAAATATGTCTGGAAGATAAGCTACCAAGAAGCAATCATGGAAAACAAAACAAAAATATTCACCTTTCACTTGCGCCAAGATATTCATTTCCGCCTTCTATTAGTCACCTACAAAGGAAAAAGAAATTTAAACATTCAAAAGCTCTACAATAGACAAAATATAAAATAGACATTTTATGAATACCCAGGCTCGAAGGAATCACTACCCATACAAATATCTACAACTGTTCCTACTGACACTGTAAAATTCCCAAAACCGAGATACGTGGCGAAATTACGACACGATTCTAAAGCCCAATAACTACCCGAATCAAGTAACACAATGCAGACCCACCTCCTTTCTATATACACCTTTGAGAATTCTTGCACGGTCAACCCTTTGAACCACTTACATGCACACACGCCTCTCAAAATACAACACAAATTCAGACCTGACATTAAACAACCTCATTCCTTAAAAAATGTAGCATAAAAATTCACGTTGGCTTTGACAGCAAAATCCTTCAATACATACCATTTTAATTATCATCAACATTGACAAAGCTTTAAACTCCTCTTCCTATTATCAACTCGTAGTAAAAAAACAAAAACGTTCAATGCTACCTTAAGAAATAACACAAAATGTAGCTATGTCTTCTTCAGAGAGATCCTCTTTGCTCTGTAAATAATTTTGCAAATGTAGCTATGTCTTCTTCAGAGAGGATCTCTCTGAAGAAGACATAAGAAATAACACAAAATAATAGCTAACTACCCGTTAGGTTGCCAAACGTACCTTGTGTATGAGAGCATCAATCCCAGAACTTGGAAGATTCGTCCTCTCACTTGTTCAACTTACACCTACACAGACTTTCCATGTATCTACGAATCATGCACTTAACCTTATACGTAGATGAACTCGTACTTATAACCTCTCAACATTCTCTGAATACTTCTAGACAACTACATCAAAACTATTAAATCATCCAACTAGAAAAATTAGCTCCGCAACAAGAAGCTTAAACAGTCCCAACCAAACCCATCCTTTTTACCAGCAATACCATTAGACACCTTGGTCAGGGCTAGCCCTGGACATTCCAAAAGCAGCCGTGGTAAAGGCATCAACAACAGTAGCAGCAGCAGCGGCAGCAGAAGTATCAGCAACAACAGCAACAACAACAACTACAACACCAACAATAACAACAATAATTACAGTAGCAACTGCCACAGTAAGACAGCACTACCAACAACAGCAACAATAGCAACAACAACAACAACGCTTTCAAAATTCGTGGCATTTTGATGATAGAATTGTTGCTATAACCTGTCAGGCGATTCGTTGAGAAGTCTTGGATATAAATCAAGGGAATTCTGAGGTTTCTTGAAGGAACGTTTAAGTGGGAATCGTATGCCCTCCTAGATTGCAGTATGTTGCGCACACCCATCGATTGCCCCATCAACCACATGGCTGAGCGATGTGCTTCTGGGCTTACGTGATGTACTGCAGAGAATTGATTAACGCGGTAGGTTTTATGAATTGGCAGCGCTATCCGTAACCTACACTTCTAGGTAAATAAACAGTTTGTCTGCTATAAAATATCTGGAGAAATATCTTGCCAGACTACTGAAGATTTTCATCGCGTGAAACTGTTCTGCTATAGTGGGATCTATATGCAAAACAGTTCTCAAATTGTGTACATTAATATTCCTAATCTTGGTATCCCGCAGTAGCTTAGATTCTATTTATCAGTTGGAGAAATTATATAAAAATGTGGCAGACAACTTAGACCAAAGAGTGGAATTTCTGAGGTCTGTCATATGGTGCCTGGAATACCTGTGTACGCTATGCGATAATAGATAAGCATGAGTGTCTAGAGGGTCTGGCTTCAAAAGTTTAGCATACAAGAAAAAGAGACAAGAAGCATGAAAGACAGAGTCGAATTCTAACATATGTGTGTGTGTGTGTGTGTGTGTGTGCGCACACACACACACACACACACACACACACACACACAGGCATATGCACAGACAATCATGCATACATCTACATTCACATACATATCTGTAAACGGACATATATATAAAACATCCACCCCATACATACATACACACGAGGGGTGCTGAAAAATTTTTGATTTCGGGTAAAAGAAAATACAGGTGGATGAGTTGATTATTATTTTATTCAACATATTCCCCTCTCAGATTCACACATTGATTGCAGCGGTCTTTCAGTTTTTCTAAGCCCTGTAAAAGAATTCGGAACATTGGGCCTTCAACGAGACCTTTTGAGATACCCTTAAATCCAGGGACTTTTCAGCACCCACTCGTACATACATACATACATACATACATACATTCATACATACATACATACATACATACATTCATACATACATACATACATACATACATACATTCATACATACATACATACATACGGTACATTAAGGTGGGATATTTGGAAAGGCGTAGGCAGTCGTACTAAAATCATTGTGTATCGATTCTCTGTCTACATTTTAAGTCAAATATCGTGGAGTTGTTTCAGTAGAGTGCAGCCGAACTCCTACATAAATTAAATTCTAATCAAGTAAAAAACAGAAACCATGTTTTTAGTTAAATGCTTTGCATCTTCATCAAAACATGTATATTATCCTTTTTTGAATCTGCATAAATGTTTAATATTTCAAGTGAGTTAAAATAAAGATTTTTGCTGGGGCAATTATGGCTTAGGGAAAATGTAATGGGTTCTGTTATTCTAAACATGTTGTATTCGACTTGTGACGAATTGTTTTTGACGGGGGCTCTATATTTTTTATTACGTCAATGTGGCACTTGGAACTCTTCTTAGTTCCCCTGAGACTGATGGAAGGATGGCCTCAGTGAGTCCAACAGAATTGCCATAAGTCCGCTGAATGTAACTACGGGACAAATTATTGGATTAAACTGAGTGACGGATTAAGTCTATCACTTAAGAATAGGAACGGTCTCTCTGGCAGGTTTCCGTGCAATTTCTGTTTACTAATGTTTACTACTAGGCGCAGCCATGGCTGCGCGATAAGAAGCCTGTTTCCCAACCACATGGTCCAGTCTCAGACCCACTCCTTGTTATCTCGGTCAAGTGTCCTCAACAATAGCCCCGGTTACCAAAACTTTGTGAGTGGATTTGGTAGAAGGAAATTGAAAGAAGCTCGTCATATATGCGTGTGTGCTTGCGTGTATATGTGTTTGTGTGTGTGTATGTGAATGTTGTGTGTGCGTATATGTAATTATGTGTGTATGTTCCTTTGTGTTTGTGTTCATTACCTACTACAACTTGACAACCGGTGTTGGTGTGTTTACATCCTCGTGGCCTAGCAGTTCGGCAAAAGGGACGATAGAATTAGTACCAGGCTTTAAAAAGTGGATAGGTTCTGGGGTCGAGTTGTTTGACTAAAATCTCTTCATCACAGTACTCCAGCATGGCCGCAGTCCAATGACTGAAGCAATTAAAAGATAAAAGAAGATACATTTCATTCACAAGATTTGATGGACCCAAGGCAACAGTTAAAGATATTTTCCAAGTTGGCTTGAAGCCGGAACAAGGATACGAAAGGGAACTGTTTCTCTATGTATATTAAATTACTGAATTCAAAATGTATGTTAGAAATATTTTCATGTAATAAGGCGGCGAACTGGCAGAATCGTTAGCACGTAGGGCAAAATGTCAAAATGTTTAGTGGCATTTCATCCATTTTTATGTTTGAGTTCAAATTCCGCCGAGGTCATCTTTAGATCCTTTCGGGGTCGATAAAATAAGTATCAGTTGAGCACTAGGGTCAACTGTAATCGACTTACACCTACCTCCGAAATTGCTGACCTTGTACCAAAATTTGAAATCAATATTTCCATGTGATAAAAATAGTATATAAGGAACGCAGGTTCAAACGTAACTCCTATAAGTGACTTCCTGATTTTGTTTTTCTCAAAATGTGCTTTTGAACAAAGGATAGATAACGACAGAACTGAATCCTCCGAGATCAGGAATAGTTAAGTGAAAGACATGTAAGTCACTTTACTCTAGAAGAGATAGGGTAAACACATATGGGTAGTTTATTTCCGCATGACAGCTGTAAAGGAAAATAGATGAGGCGTCTCAAAAGAAAGGGCGGTAATCGAGTACATCATTGATGTGATAGTCATTGTTTATATAAGATGGACAGCTGGTTTGACGGTGGTTGGGCTTTAGCTTTTTCTGCAGTAATTATCATAATAGGGATAAAATAAACAGATAGAAAAAAAGGGTTCGTGATTTTAAAACCCTACATTAGTTTTAGTAAGTTGACACTGTGATGTTGCCAACAATATTTGAAGCTGTACCTTCATCTTGTTTTCTAGATTCTCTCGTGAACAAAAGATGGAGTACTTCAAAAGCATCATATTAGATTAATTAACTGGAAGCTTCTCTTTTAACTTTTAATTGAGAAATAAG
>NC_068981.1:126594428-126597924 GCF_001194135.2 Octopus bimaculoides
ATCAGGTACTGCAAGAGAAGACATACATACCTGAACATGGCATGGGTTGGCTATCGCAAAGCATACGATATGATACCTGGATAATAAGAACAATGTAAATGTATGGAGTAGCAGAGAATATGAGAAGCATCAAGAGAGGAATCTTCCAAGGGGACACTGTGTCCCCACTGATATTCGTGCTGGGAATGATCCCTTGAAATGAAATATTACAGAAAACAATGTCGGGGTATGATCTCGGAAGAGGTAAAGAAAAAGTAAACCACTTGCTTTTTATGAATGACCTAAAGCTATTCACAAAAGCCAACACAGAACTGGGCAGCCTAGTCCAGTCTGTGCGGATTTTCTCCACTGATATTAAGATGGAATCTGTACTCTCAAAATGTGCTACGGCGGTGATAAGACGAGAAAAGCTTGCCAGGACAGAAGGCATATGGTTGCCAAGTGGTGAAATAATGAAGGCAATTCAACCTCAATCCAGCTATAGATACCTGGGAATACTTGACATGAAGTAAAAGACAAAAAGAGAGTACCTGCGGCGAGTGAGAAAGACATTGGCTTCAAACCTGAATGCCAGAAACATAATTTCGGTAATAAACTCGCGCAGTCATAATAGTTCGGTATGGCGCTGGAACACTGAAGTGGAAAGAGGAGGAGCTAAAGGAGATGGATAAGAAGTCAAGAAAGTTCCTAACGATGCATGGAGCCCATCACCTACGTGCGCACACTGATTGCCTATACATGAAGAGATCAAATAAAGGAAGAGTACTGATAAATGTAGAAGACTGTGTACGTATCGAATACGAGAGCTTAATGAGATACCTAGCCCAAAGTAAGGAAACCTTGCTAGTGTCAGTTAGGAACGAGGGTTTATTGAAAGCAGAGAAAAAAAGTAAAAACAAAGGAAGAAGTACAAAACTGACATGAAGAAGCATTACGCAGCAAGAAATTATACAATCAATTCCATGTAGCCACAACAGAAGTTGCTGGAAAACAGGCGGAATTGGAGAAAGAAAGAAACACTGAAAAAAGAGAAGGAGAGCACTATACCGGCAGCGCAAGACCAAGATTTAGTCACGAATTGGAGGGTCAGCCTTAAGAATGAGCAAGTGTCTCCGCTGTGCCGCATCTGCAACAGAGTAGACGAGACTATTGCCCATATCACGAACGAATGACCTAGACTTTCCCAAAACCACTACAAGTTGTCGCGACACGATCAGGTAGCGAGTGCTACACTTGAAACTGTGAAAAGTGGGGGCTAGAGAGAAGCAAGACATGGTATTTTTTTCCTCTCAGTTTTTGTTGGAACTCGGGGAGTCTTGCGTGCGCAGTGAGCTTGTTGCCTGCAGCTTACGGTACCATGCTATCTGTTTTTTTCAACTGTCTGATACTTTCCTGATTATTCTAGACTTGCCCAACACCACTACAAGTGCTACATTCGTTCGTGATATGAGCAATGGTTTCATCTTCTTTATTGAAAATGCGGCACAGCGGAGACACTTGCTCACTCCTAAGGTTGATCCTCCAGTTCGTGGCCAACGCTTATTATTATTATTATTATTATCATTATTATTATTATTATTATTATTATTATTATTATTATCATTATCATCATCATCATCTTCATAACCATCATCATCATCATCATCATCATTATTTGAGTTAGTGTGATGTTTAATCTTCCATATTGAGATTTAATAACAAGACCTTTAACAACTTGGTGAATTGATTTGAAGCAAGATGAAGATATTTTAAAATTAGGATTTGCTTTGCAACAAGAAAGAAAAAAAGAAATTAACATAGACAGCGACACACCAGATTCATATCACTACTGGTGGGATGAATGGGAGTTCCCTTAAATTGTCAGTGTGTTTTAGAAACAATATTCGTGTTACTAAATGATGCGAGTTGACTTCAACCGAATTTGGGCCATCATACTCTATAATGCTTGGCACTTAAAAAACAAATTATGTTAATTTATTACTAATGCGGAAGTATTTTCAGCAATAATTATATTATAAAATGTACTAGAAGGGATATTTTCATTTATGTTAAGAAAACCTTGCAAGAATCCTTGGTTTTCCAGGTCACGTGAATGTCTATAATTACAGCCTGCCCAAGTATTTTTATTATATAAAGGATGTTTCTGTCTTTTATTAAACCATATAAATTATAAATGTGTCGTTAGATGTACGGGTATATTAGATTTATGATTAAAAATAACACCCTTTGAGAACATTTGAACAAACCGAAACAAAAATATTTCAAAAATATGTGAATGTAAAGTCTACTATAATTATTAAAAGCCAGTTAAGTACTTACATAAGAGTGTATAGGGTAGATAGCTAAAAGACAAACAAGATATGTTTCAGATAGTTATCATTTAACTGCTGGGTGTCACCAGTTTCCCAACGTGTATTAACAGGTCTGACATGACACTTGTCTAAAGAATATTATATGATGATATATGGTATGTTTGCAAAAGCTTGTTAGTATATGTAACTAGTTTCAATAAAAAAAAATAACCATACATATTGGAATATTCATACCTTTGTATTTGACATGCACATATGCAAGAAAAATACTTACAGAAAAGCTTCGGTAAACATTGATTTTCTGAAAGAAGTCCTGTTTAAATATTTAAAATACATAAAAATGAATAAATATTTATCTTGAATCTGATTTATTTTCTTCTGGTCCGATATTAGTTTTACAGATGTTTATATTATATTAATATAGCACTTTAAATGTACCTTTCTCGAGAGGTTTCATAGAAATAGTTTTCAGTTCTGTGAATTGATGAATGGTGGATCTATTTCCTTCCACAGAATAAATTGCAAATTTGTATTTATCTTAGAGAATATCTCGATTTACGGAGTCATATCCTATTTTAGATGTATAAATATTTGTAATAAATAAAACAACACATTAAATGAAAAAAAGAAATAATTGCAAATAATAAGTAGCTGAACAATACACAACAACCAACTAGAAAAAGGCAGTTCGGAACTTGCTATTGCTTCTAAGTTGAATTCATGAATAAGTCTTTAGCTTTCAACGAAATAATATATAAGGTGCCACACAATGCGACTGAACCCGGAACCAGAAAGTCTCGCGGGCCTCAGTTTGCCCATGACTGCATTTATACCGTCCAGTGTCTGTTCAGACAAGACGTTAAGTCGTACTTACATATTTGATTTAATGCGCTAGTGGGAATTCCAACTATTTAAAGAATTGTATCTACTCCAGGAATCTTGCTTTAGGCATGAGCATTTAGTATTATTGTTGTTAGCGTGTGAAAAGTAAAATAGACCACACGGATAAAACGAAACCAAAAAGTTTGTTAATGACCACGTGGATTCAGGTTCAGCCGCTGTGTGACGCCGTGGCCGGGTGTCTTCTACTATAGTTTCGGGATGACGAAAGCCTTGTGCGTACATTTAGTAGGACGAAAGTGAAAAAGTATGTTGTGTGTGTGTGTGTGTGTGTGTGTGTGTGT
>NC_068981.1:126598119-126599089 GCF_001194135.2 Octopus bimaculoides
GTGTTTGTTCCCCAACCGCTTGACAAACGATGTCGATTTGTTTACGTCGCCATAACTTAGTGGTGTAGAAAAAGAGTTCGAAAGGAAAATACCAAACTTAAAAAAAAAACAAATAATTGAGATCAATTTGTTCGACTATTTGTTCGACTATTTGTTCGATTAAAGCCCTTCGAGGTGGTGCTCCTTTTGGCTGCAGTCCAGCGACTGAAACAAGTAAAAGATAAAAGATAAATGTTATCTAGTACTATAAGAAATATGTAAAAAGGATCAAAGGATAAATTGGTGTAATCATGCTAACTGATGTAGTTCTAATGTTTTGGCAATCAATCAACATAAATTCGAATGTAATATCATTTAATATGTTAACCAAGAAGAAAAAAGTGGTTTAGGCTTGTAGAGGATTAAATATGAATTGTTCTTATCGCATAAAATTATAAGCTTTTAAATAGAATGCTTCTCGTACTGACATTCACGAAATGGCTATAGAAAATAAATATTGTAAATAAAACGGCAGACTGAAGAAATAGTTATGTTGATAAGGAATGAAACGTAACAGGAACAAGAGAATAACTTCAAAAGTAAATAAAAGAGAGAAAAAAAATGGGAGTAGACATGATGTCTCTTATAGCAGGTACCTGACATTGTACCTATCGCATGATATACAACTCACAAGAATACTGTTTCATTGAAGCATCCAACAAAGCAGTTTAAATACAGTTTGGGTAATAAATATTTAAAAAATAACATTTAGTATTGCCTTATTTATGACAATGTAAACATGTGATAGTCTGACGTTCGGTTCAGGGAGAGGATGACCTATTCGCCCGCTAGCGGGGTTGGGGTGAAATCATTCGAAAGAGTTATAAGAATGCGAGGAAACATTGTAACTAGCAGTGTATAACATCGGACAGTATTGTCGATACACTGATACGCACACACACACAGATATATATATATATATATATATATA
>NC_068981.1:126600061-126601242 GCF_001194135.2 Octopus bimaculoides
TATGAATTGATCGGCATGTACCGCATCGGCTATCATTGCATTTGGATACAGTGAATGTTTGATTTTTGTTGCTGAGGTTAAACCTTGCCTTTGTTAATAGCTTTTTCAAGTTTTTAGGTTGTCTCTTACTGAGAGTTATATTTTGATCTGTAATGATATTTCTCAATTCCTTACTTTGTGCAAGGATCGGTAAGTTCGCTATGGCGATATTAAAGATGTTCTGGTGGCATGGATTTTGTGTCACTATAAATGGAATGATCTTTTCCTGTTTGTCTCTTCTTTGTGGTGTCCTCAGTTGTTGTATGGGTATTTTCGAAGCCCGCAGAATACCATTTTCTATGAGTAGTGATGGGTACTTTTGCTTTAGTAGAAATTCTTTCAGTTCTATCAGGCGCTGATTTCTGGTCTCTATATCCTCTACAATAGTACATATTCTCCTGGCTAGGCAGTATGGAATGTTGCGTTTTGTATGGGTGGATGGCACGATTTAAAGTTCAAGTATTGGTGTGTATCTGTGGGTTTCTAATATATATCTGTAGTAATGGCGGTGTCCCTTTTAACTACCATTATATCTAGAAATGGTAATTTGCTACTGCTCATCTCCTTTGTAAATTAGATGGATGGGTGTAGGTTCTTCAGGAGGGTGTTGAATTCTTCCACAGTGCTTTGAGGTTTGGTCCAAATTATAAAGCAATCGTCCAGGTATCTCTTCCATGCTTTTTCTATAAACTTCCTAAATTCGGTGTTATATCTCTCTTCTATTTCCTGATAGAGTTTTTGTTCCCAGTAACCCATCACCGAGTTCGTATAAACTGGAGCAAACCTTGTTCCTATAGCCGTGCCTTTAATTTGGATATAGTTCTTTCCATTGAAGAAGAAAGTATTATTTTCCAGGATAAGTCTCACTGATTCTAGTATAAATGTCACCGTGAATCTGTTGGGAATTGCTTCCCTGTGTTTGTCTACCCAGTATTCCACCGCCTTTATTCCTAAATCATGTGGGATATTTGTGTATAGACTTACTACATCAAAGCTCAGTAGGATTGAATTTGTTTCAGTGGTTTTGGGAAGATGGGATAAAAAGTCGATGTCATCCCGAATGAAGCTGGGTATGTATGTACATAGTGGCTTTAAAAGAATGTCGATGAAATTGCTTAGATGGTGAGTAGGGCATACTGGGC
>NC_068981.1:126602287-126603701 GCF_001194135.2 Octopus bimaculoides
ATAATGTACTACTCCGTGAAATAAATTCAACAAAAAAGGAAAAAGTACTCCATCTGGTGAGAAATAAATATTATTTATTTAAATCTATCATATATGAGGCAGAAGTTACTGCAACCCCAAATAATAATACACCTGATAAGAAGACCTATAGTGGATTATGTAAAGGTGAATTTTAAAATCGCTATGCCAATCACATATCCTTCTTCCGATATACGGACAAAATTAGCTACTAAGTTGGCTAGCTACGTTTGGATTTTGAAAGATAACGAAATACCACATGTGATTAAATGAGAAATCCATACCTTCTGCGAATGGATCAAATAAATGTAAATTTTGTTTGGCTGAAAGAGCGCAGATCCTGTTCAGATCTAAGATACCTAGCTCTCTATTGAACTCCACGTCAGAAATTTTCAGTGGTTGCATGCATATGAATAAATATATTTTGAAGAATTGGAAAATTCCGCCTATTCCTGACTGACTTGATATCTTTCCAACGTTATCATTTAAAGTCTAAGGAAGATAGCTCCTTCACCTTTTCACCTTTTATCTTTTACATTTTAGTTTTGGTTTTTTCGTTTTTTCGCTTTTCGTTTTCTGTTGTTTACTTTTTGAGTTTTCTATATGCTGTCTTCTCAGTGTTTTCGCGTTTCGTCTATTCAATTTTTTTAGATCGTTATGATGTAACTTGCGCCTGAAGAATGTGATTGAGTTTTCTCATAATGTGAAACTATATATATATATATATAGTTAAAACTTACTTGCAAAGATGACGCGTGCGTTCGATCATGTAATAATACAAATAATATGTGAGAATATGCATATATACGTGCATGTATGTACATACCTACATCTACATGTATATATAGATGCATATCTGGGTACAGGATGTTACAAAAAGACGTGGACAAAATGAGAAACAGAACATAAACAGAGCACAGAAAACACACAGGCCACATGGAGAACATTTCCTTCATAAGCTGCCACCATTCTAAAACTAAGCGTTTCGAAGAGTTAGAGCAGGACGCATTGTTAGAATGGCTCTTCCCGCGGAAACAAATTCAATTCGTAACGCGGAGGAATGTAGTGGCGAACAGAAAATAAGACAGGAAAACGAAACAGTGAAAATAAGCAAGAAGGGCCAGATGTGAAAAAATATATATATGTATACTGAACGCTGTGATGTGACGAACTGGAAGGAAGAGAGAAAAAGAAAGTTCGTGCGAGCCTGGCAATAGCCAAGATAGGAAAGGAAGTAGTAGCCGTATACATGTGACCAGCGAGGGGTAAGGAGAAAGAGTGGTAGAGGGAGAAAAAGGGGAGGAAGTAGAATATAGGTGAGCATATACGTATATATGCATATACTCCCATATTATTTGTATTATATATATATATATATATATATATATATATATAT
>NC_068981.1:126603991-126607986 GCF_001194135.2 Octopus bimaculoides
TGTTTAGGTATTTGCATATATGTGTGTGTGTGTTTGTGTGTAAGTGTGTATGCATGTATGCATTTATGTATACAGTTGGAATAAACATTACAGATGCTTTACTTCAGGCAGAAACTGCAGAGGCTACTCTAAGGTTTTGCAAGCTCTTCTAACCAGTGGGCCATTGCGCCTCCACCGTAAGTCCTTACACACTTATAAAAAGTTTTTTCACTAAAGTGTTGTAACGGATTGATTCGTTTCCGCTTGACCCGGTGGAAAAAGATAAATTCTCTTACAGTCATTTTTTATACACAGTGAAACCTTTAGTTATATTCACATGCACACTTTCAATATGTTAAAAGCAAACAATAACGAACTTCTTTCTACTACAGTAAATGATAAATCTATGCTAAATACTTTTCAGAATGTACGGTTAGAATCTAATTTGACATTCTGGAGAATGTTATCGAAACGCTAAGGTCTCTCCATCAATGTCGATTTTATCATGTGTAATAAAAATAGGACACAAGGGGACCGACAAACGATCTTACGGAAGGACAGATACAAAACAGAAAAATACGCACGACGGACGCACATAAGTTCTCTCGTCATCAGGTCGGTCAAATATCATCACAATTCCTAGCCCTTCTGTCAATTATTGTTCAGTTTGGCAGTGTCAGAAACGAAAGCTGCTGGGATTTAAATGAACAGACACGATAGACAAACAAGAACAGAGAAATGAAGTACATACATACATACATACATACGTATATATATATATATATATATATATATACATACTATATATATATATACACAGACACTCACACACACATATGTAACACATATGTATATACATACATATATATATATATATGTGTGTGTGTGTGTGTGTGTGTGTGTGTGTGTGTGTGTGTGTGTGTGTGTGTGTGTGTGTGTGTGTATAAACTCTGTACATGCGTTTCTATGTGTATGTTTATATTTATATGGATATACATGATACATCTGAAAATAGTTTTAATTTTTGATTCTGTATTGATATAAGATTATAAACATGTTTTCTTTTTACAACGGTGATTTTTCATTTTATTAAATGTTTGCTAAAACTACACAGTTTTATGGAAATAGAAATAGGAGACGGTAATGTTAATTCAATGTTTCTTCACATCAAGTATAAAAGATATGTGATTTAAAGGACGTTTGACTGTTAATTCTAGCAGGTTGAGCAATCCCTTTAAAATCTAAGAAGGGCTGCGTCGTTCATCGATTTCAACAAGGGTCAGCGTTTTTAGCAGCAACCGTCATTTAGAAAGAATCAGTCTTCCCTTCCAAAGAAAAACGTGCACCGATACGATAATCGCCTCTTCGTCAGACGTTGGGGTTATTACATGTATAACAGGTCTCTTCCTCAGTCTTCATTTTTCCTTTTTCATAAACAACCGGAATTTTGACAGAGTGAGTAATGACGTCTGTAAAAATCTGGCCAATAAAATAATATGTAAACACATCCTCGTGTTTCGGGTGATGATGTCACCATAGACCTGTCTAGCCGGGTCTGTTCTGAAACGCATTAAAAGAGATCAGTTTACAGAGACCAAGCGACTGATGAACAATTACAGATAGAGAATGACAGGCAACTGAGAGGCAAGAAAAACAGATCAGTCATGTCTTCACACCAGGCGTTATTCATTATCAGCAGATGTGGGCGACCAGGCCGCCAGATATGAAGAGTCTGCAACATGAAGTGAATGAACTCCAATTAGCATAAGGATACACTTGGCTACACTTAATTTACCCTCTCCCTCTCTTCCCGTCTTTATATAATTCTGTTATGTAACACAATTACAGAAATCGCCGAACTAAGTCGTTACTGTGAACAGAACTTTCGATATTACTCAGTTGTTTTGTTTTGGGTTTTTTCTTTGTGCTGTCGCATTCAAAACAGGCTTTTAACGATAACAAATACTGAATCGATGATTCATTTAACATAACATATATATTTTGTTGTTGAACACCTTTTCTGTTGTTAATTCTATTCTAATCCATTCTTATGTAGCCATTCACTAGCTTATCAATTCTAGTAACTATCTTAGTAGTATATAATAACTTCCTAGGTAAGACGTTTGTGTCGACACTGTTACACGTAACATTTACCTTTTTATAGGTTGGTGGAGTAGTAGAGTCAGTAGAGCTCTATTGTATTTAGTTGTCCATATAAATTCTAATCGTGCATCCACCATAGTCGATAAAACGATGTACCTATGTATGATAAATATGTGACCTTTCTATTGCAATGTCAGAAATTGATGCAGATTGTTTCCTACTGCGCTGTTTAGCACAAACTGCAGTTTCCCAGAGAGGATATTTTGCAGTATCCGCATTTGTTCCTCCATGTCAAGTGTAGAAAGGCTGTACTCCATAAATTGAAGACTTTCCTTTACTGGTGAGAATCGACGTAATTAGTGCCCAGATTGAATATATGTAGCTCAGTATCTACAGAGAAAACTTTCAGATACTTGCAGAATCCTAGAGGTTTAAATGTTCAGTATGGGATCTGAACTGATACATATTGTAGGAGAGATGGACGACAAAGATATATAGTGTTTTGGATGAGTGTGGATTGAAAAAGTATGCAACTAATTCCCATGAGTAAATTGTAGTTATTGTAGAACAGGGAAAGAATAGATGGTAAGTTCTGATGTAATGAAGTTTCAATTCTCTGTTGAAACATTTCACATAACACAATTCGTTCCTTTATCAAAGGCATAAATATCAAGTTTTTCGTATCCTCAACCGCTACAATATAGGACATGTTTACCTAGTTAAAAACAATATAATATATCTAATATACACTGAATTATGTTTTGTCATTTAAGCCTAGTTATAATTGCTGGTCTTAAATAAGACAGCATGCTTTCGTACTAAGATAGGATACTCTGAACACTTTAGGAGACTAAAGTTTCAATCGCATGCCACCAAAACGTTGAATCAGCATTACCCAGTAGATAAAGAAAAAGAAATAGAAAGCTTAACCCTTCCACAGCTCAGTTCACTTAGCAGACGGTGGGCACATCTCACTGGAATGTTTTGCTATTTGCAGTAGTGGCACTGTAAAATTTTCATCTGAAGAGATGTAGGTTATCACTGGTTTTGTCTATAAGTGCTAGTGTAACGAACGTAGCAGTAACTGTGATCTCCTCTCTACTGCATACATATGATTTGAAGAAAATTCAGTTTAATTTATTACTAATGTAATATGATACTAAAGTTATGTAATATCAATTCTACATTACAAACAAAAATATTGCTATTGTAACATGACATATTCCCGTAGAGCTTTGACATTACCATATAAACAGTCATTAACAAAATGGTTGGTATTCAAGTCATTTGAAATTTTGTATTATTTTAAATGTGTGTTACTCAAATAAATGTATAATCTAGCATTTGATTTAAGAGTGTCAACTAATAATGTTAATGTTATATTAATAATTTGGTTTGAATAGGCAGTAGGTCAATTTAACTGGGATAACATTACAAGCGATTTGACCTATTCAAGAAATGAACTGGTTGGATGAGGTTGAAAGTAGGTCTCCAACAAGATTTGAACTCAAGATAACAGGTACAAGAAACAATCAACACCAGTCGTCGACTATGAGATCACAATCACAAACAATCAATTGAATTTTTGTGTCACTATAAAGTTTTACAATTCGACAGCGAGTTGAAATCACGTCTTACCTCCAAGAGGGGAATATATAAGTACAGTTAAAGGGTACTTTTTAGTGATCCTGTCAGGAATGAGTCAGGAACAAAACCTGTTATAGACTGGATTTTATATATACACATATACATCACACATACATACATACTTATATGTGTGTCTATATATATATACATATATATATATGCGAATATACATGCGTATGTGTGTATGTGTGTGTACGTGTGTGTGTATTTTTTTTTAAATAACGTTGACCACTAACGTGGACAATTAATATATATATATATATATA
>NC_068981.1:126607996-126611674 GCF_001194135.2 Octopus bimaculoides
TTATATATACACATATACATCACACATACATACATACTTATATGTGTGTCTATATATATATACATATATATATATGAACCGGAGGGGAATATTATTCCACTCTCTACATACTTAATACTAAAATATTTTTACATTTTCACGCTTTTTAGTACAAAATTTACTTTACAAAACATGTTCAGTTTGATATATGTGTCATGACATTTGCGAAGGTGGCTGTGGAAATGTAGATCTTACCACTGGGGAAACCGAGTCAATAAAGACGACGTATCAATTTAAAATCTAATGCTATCCCACTGATGATGCAGATTCTCGTACGCTTTATAGGTCAGCCACTTATTTCTTCACTTTCAAAAGATTAATTCCTTAGTTCTGTTTTGATATTAGCTATATGTATGTATACGCACATTCCGCATTCTTATAAGCAGGCACAACAAGCAAACATACAAAACCTCACACACATGCATATATATATGACTATGTGTGGGTGTATGTATGGAGGTGTATGTGAACGCATATGCATGTTTATATATGTAAGCGTGTGTGTATATATATATGAAAATATATATGCGGCTGTGTACGCATGTATATATATATATATATATAGACATATGTGTGTGTGCATGTGTGTAAGCGCGTGCGTGCGTTTGTGTGTATGTGTGTGTGTGTGTGCGCCCGCGTGAGTGCGTATAATATATGCAAGTTTTGTGTTTTAATGTTCTGTTTACCCCGTTTGAAAAATGGTGTTCCGCGTTTATGCCATGTAAACTAGATTTTCGGCAATTAGAATCGCTAAGTACTAAGATCTTAAAATGCATAGCAGGATCGATATGACCGATTAATATCGTCCAGGAGTGTGTCCCGACATACCACCAGTACAATAACTGAAACAACAGAGTAAAATATTTGACATGAATATTTATATATATAATTATCAATAATATTAATACACGAGTTTGTTTTTTCACGTACCTGACTAGTGTGTCACGCTTAGGAGAAAAAAATTGTTGAAAGAAATATCTTTGCTTAAATAACATTCCTGGAAGTGATTTGAGACCACCGCCTTAGTGTTTGTTGCATTATTCCTCAACACCCATGTCTACTGAGCCACAGAATCGGCAACAATGGTAATGAAAAAATTAAGATACTTAAATTTGACGCATGTGTCGAGCAAGGGGGAGAGGAAGTGAGAGAGAATGAGAGAGAGAGTGAGAGGGAGTGGCTGATAGGTATTTGAATTCATTTCTACGATTGAACTGAAATTGACCTCTGGCTATTAAAGGCCCAACCACACACACACACATTTGTTTTAGGTCTTCTGCCCATTTGAATTCGACCATACACCTGATAACATGTTAAGTCTTATATACCAAAATTTAAGTTTTGAATTTGTTTTAATTATAAAATTACACCTCAGCCAGAAAGCATCTTTTGGCTTTCGAAAACATCTTTTCTTTCTCTTTCTATATTTTGTCTTAAGCTACAATTTCTCTGTTTTGGTGAGGAGTTTTCCAATTTCTTTTTTTCTTGTATCAAGTAATGGACGAAAGTATTTTTTAAAAAATTAAATTCATAGAGCCGAACAAAATCAAAAATATTAATTCAATTTTTGCCTTTCGTAAATACTAACATAGTATGAGAGAGATTTGGCTGTTATTTCTAGCCAATTGAACAACCACACAGAGTTGTTCAATTGGCTCATTTGTTGATGTGTATAAGTAAACAAAAACTAAAAGAAACACACACATATGAATGTGTGGGGGGGGGCGCGATAATAAGTGTCACGTGGTGGAAATAAATGCAACTTTCTCTTTCTATATTTTTTGTTAAGTTAGAATTTCTCTGTTTTGGTCAAGATTTTTCCAATTTTTCTTTTCGTGTGTGAATCAATTGATGAAAGCATTTAATAAAAAAAATTTTAAATCATAGAACCGAACAAAATCAAAAATATCAATTCTATTTTTCCCTTTACTTTTTACTTTCCTACAATATAATTAATTACCGGGATCTAGTCTTTCTCATTCGCAAAATGAGTCCCACTTAATTTTGCTCAGATTGCTTTCAATTTTGGTGTATCGATGCAACTCTGAATTTCGATTACGGTCAACCAATTACTTTATCTTTTAAATTAAAGAATCTGATGTTATTTGGAATTAAAATTGGGAAATTTGGGTAATTTCAGTCAATTGACAGCGTGGTATTAGCAGCTTGTTACCATGACAACCACACGCTGTGTTGTGGTTCACTGTTGTCTGTGCCGCTGTTGTCTATGTCGATTTTTTACATAGGCAACAGCGGCACTACGAGACTCTTCTCACCCGCGTGTGTTGTTTTAATTTTTCTGTGTATTAGTATATTACATATTTTTCTGTGTTTCTGTGTGTTAGTATTTTTACATATTTTTCATGTCATATATTTTTTGGGACTCATTGACTCAGCTGGATTTATGATTTCACTAGGTTAATTCTATTCATAAAAAATTTAATTAGGAGTATTTCTTAATCCATTAGCTTCACATTTCAACAGCTTAACTAAAATTTAGCCCACGTAACAGGAACTGCGAGCGATATCGTGGAACAGAGAAACTGTGGGTGATATAGATCAGCTGACATTATTTTTGAATTCTGCATGCAAAAACATACAAGATACAGGTAGTCTTTTCCTTGGGACAAATTCTTTGTTGACCAGTATTATTCTTATCGTAGTTTACAAATCCAAACATGAAAATGTTACTCAACTTTGGAGTTTTGGAAAGAGATAGAGATCAACAGAATCGAGAACACATGAGTCAAGAGTAAAGGCAGCTGTACTTAGGTAATATGAGAAACAGAGCTGGATCTCTCCCGGCATACCAGCAAACGACGGAGTCACACCAGCCAGGATTACACCCCCCCCAATCACGTCATATGTGTGTGTGTGTGTGTGTGTGTGTGTCTGTGTGCGCGTATCTATGTGTGTGTGTTTGTGTCTGTGTTTGTACACTCACCACAATTGCTTGACAATCGATGTTGGTGCGTTTGCGTCCTTGTAACTTAGCTGTTCAGCAGAAGACACTGATAGAATAAGCACCAGGCTTACAGGGAATAAGTCCAGGGGTCAATTTCTTCGATTAAAGGGTGGTGCTCCAGCATGGTTACCATCAAATGACTGAAACAAGTAAAAGAATAGAAGAATACGAGAAAAACGTTCCATACCACTAAACCAAGAGGATTCTCTGAATATGTACGATGTATAATTAAGGCTAAATAGTAATTCTGTTTACGTTTGCGTAACTGAGATATTTTGGTTGGATTATATAGTTATCGATTTTACATTTCTTTCTATATTCTCTAACTGTCACAATATACTTTTCTACTACAGGCACAAGTTCTGAAACCAGTCAATTAGATTGACCCCAGTACGCTACTAGTACTTAATTTATCGACTACGAAAGGAGAAAAAGCAAAGTCGACCTCGGCAGAATTTGAACTCACAACGTTAAGACAGACGAAATACCGCTAAATATTTCGCCCGGCGTGCTACCGTTTCTGCCAGTTGAGCGCTTTAAACTGTCATAATATAGAAACATTTCTCATGACACCAGCACACAATTTACAAATGTTTAATCTTTTATATTTTCCGTGAAAAATTCACGGGTCCAGCTGGCATATGTTAATATGATTAAAAAATTATATATATATA
>NC_068981.1:126612517-126613990 GCF_001194135.2 Octopus bimaculoides
TATATATATATATATATATATATACATTTTAATCTTATATATACAAACAATTTATATATATTTAGACATATATAGTCCCGCATATACATGCTCATACACATAAGTATGTATGTATGTATGTATGTATGTATGTATGTATGTATTATGACAGCATATCTATACGCATGCACATACCTACACAGCAAGCATTACATTCAATCTTATGACAAAAATTTTAGCACTCCAAGCATTTGTTTAACTAACCGTAAAATTTGTATACCGCTGACTGTACATACATCTGTGGTGCTATTTCCTTGTGTTTCAATACAAATAACAGAATGGTATATTTAAGAAACGAACATATGAAGACAGTGTGAGTGTAATTTTTTTATTTGTCATACCATTACATTACAGTGCAGTGATTTGTGATTAGGAACTTTGCTTTGAAACATCGTGGTTTCTGTTCGATACACCTCGATCAACTATCCTCTGCCGTACCCTGGTTTGACCAAAGCTTTGTGTGACTGAGAAGACGGAAACTGAGGACATAGCCATCGAAGTGGCGGTTCTTGGTCTTTGGTGGTTTATTTAAACCATTTCCCGGTTAACATTTTGTCGACCAAGTTCATTTTGCGCCATATTTTCTTTTACACCAGAGGTTTAATTTTTTAAATAAATTATGTTTGTTTTTTTAAACATTTTTTTAATGAATGAATATTTTTAATGATATAAATATTCTAGTTCACTGTATTAACAAGCACATTGTTTATCGGCATGAATATCACCTTTGATTACCGCGGTACAGAAAGAGTATGCTAACAAAATTGGAAGCACGCCGGACAAAATGCTTCGCAGAATTTCTTCTGGCTTCACGGTCTGAGTTCAAATACCACTGAAGTCAACTTTACATTTCTATCTTTTGAACTACACTCTTTCCGCACAATTTCGGGTGTTAAGCTTGTAGAAGAAAGGATTATTTATTTATTTGATCTTGATATGCACTAGTGTACTCAGAACGGAGACAGTCAAGTCTAAATACTGCGATGTCAAAATAGTCCCCGTACCTCTACCTTTTCAGGCATCTATTTTAATCTAAATACTCATACACACACGAGCGTGCGATTAAGGACTTTGTTAATGTGCGTTTAGGGAAAATGGCAAAGTAAAATAGATTTGTAAAACTTGCGTGTCTTAACTTATTATCAGTTTATAAATAAACGGTTTCCTTCCGGCTTTAAAATTAGGTCTGCGCCTAACAAGCGAATTGCCATTCAAGAAATAAACAGTTTATTTTCATGACATACGCCTGCTGTGTATCCCATCGTTTTGAAAGTACCCAGAAAAAATAAGTGAACACATTACGTCTCACGATACCTTCTACAGCAATACCTCTTTCCAGATACAGGTCGTCAATGCGACACTTAAGTGTTTTCCTAATTTTAGCTTATAATATATATATATATATATATATATATATATATATATATATATATA
>NC_068981.1:126614529-126615873 GCF_001194135.2 Octopus bimaculoides
ATATATATATACATATATATATATACAAACATACAAATATAAATATATATATATACAACGAAAAATATACATACATGTGTGAGTGTGTGTACTTTTTAATTTTAGCACAAGTTCGTCAAGTTTTAGAGGAAGGGTAAGTTGATTATATTGACCCTAATACTTAACTGACACTTATTTTATCGATCCTGAAAAGATGAATACCAAATTCGACCTCGGTGAAATTTAAACTCAGAACGTAAAGCCAGAAGAAATGCCGTTAAACATTTTGACCGGCGTACATATGCATAGAAACATACATACATACATACATACATACATGCATGCATGCATACATACATACACACATACATACATACATACATACATACATACATACATACATGCAACTGCTACATCACATTACACTTCGAAGGTTACGCAGTTGCAACCCGAGAACTGGTGATTACTACGAAACACCTAATAGATAAAATAGAACTTGAACATGTAGATTATGTCACATTTCTGTGGCGAATATCACACTTGTGATTAGTAGATGCCCAAAAATGTCATCAAAGGATTACCTCCCCATGCGACACGACGTTATCGCTAAAACAATATACATCATTCGAAAAAGATATTTCAGTATACTGAAATATCTACAGAGAACCTCACCCACCCCGCCATTGAATACATACACAAAGAATAAATATCGGTAGAACATTTCCAACAAAACTTCTGTTGAGTGTAAATATGACAGGCCGGGCAAGAAAGAGTACATACCGTCATGAAGGTCAGCTGCCCTGTTAGTATGAATATCTCTTCGAAAATCAAGGAGAAAGAGGATAACTACAGACGACTGCTTCAAAACCTCCAGCTTTTATATCCAGATTATGCACGTTTATACCAATATTAATTGGTGTACTTGGTTTCGTGAATAAATGCCCATGTGACAATCTGGAGAACCTAGTTTTTAGAAAAAAAAAATCAATCAGTTAATTCGCATATTGTAAATACAATCATTAAACGGATCAGTAAAAATATGCAAAATTTTTCTCAAGTTTAAAATGTGATTTTTATTATTTTATTTTTTTTTTTTGCTGAAGAGAACCCTCATACATATTACACATAACATATGTACGTCATTATTTAGTTTATTTCAAGATTTCTTGCCAATAGAGAAAGAATTGATTTCTAACATAGATCCAAGGTTCCTTCATTGGAATTTCAACATCAACAACAGGGTATGGAATGTATGTATGTATGAACGCTTTTCTTCGAGTTCTATTTATATTCTTCTTCAGAGAGTTCATGCCAGTCGCTGACAAAGAGACAAGGCTTTTTGAGTTAAGAGAGATCCTGATGTTT
>NC_068981.1:126616674-126622222 GCF_001194135.2 Octopus bimaculoides
TACAATATATAATATAATATACAATATATAATATAAAATAAAATAAAAATGGATGGCACCATGAAATAAAGTATTGAATGTAGATGAAATATTGAGTGTTCAATATAAAGGATCAAATATATAAATATATAAATATAAATATATATATATAAAGGCGACTCGAGTTTCAGGGCTATTTCCCTTCGTCATGGCCGGTATGACAGTCTTTAATATATATATATATATATATATATATATATATACATATGCATATATGTGTGCGCGTCGTGCACGTGAGTGAGTGTATGCGCGTGCGCGTGCGTTTGTGTGTACATGCATAAATACATAAATACATACAGACAAACAGACAGGCAGATAGATAGAAATTAGATAGATAGATAGATAGATAGATAGATAGATAGATAGATAGATAGATAGAAGCATGACATAAGCATTTGCAACTGAATTACAGAACTCAATATAAGAGGTATATTGTGTATATATTCAATATACAATTTTTCAAAATTTTTTTCAATCTCATTTTTTTTCAACTTTGCGGGGTCGATAAATTAAGTACCAGTTGTGTACTGGGATCGATGTAATTGACTGGCCCCTCCTCCCCTAAAATTTCAGGCCTTGTGCCAAATGTTGAAAGGATTATTATTATTATTATTATTATTATTATTATTATTATTATTATTATTATTATTATAGACGTCGCACAGTATACAATATCGTGAGCTTGTTGAATAAAGGTATTGTGTCTACCGGGGTTGGTACTGTTTGTCAAGTCACAACAAGGACCTCAGACAGACAGTACTTTACGCAATATGCGTGCAGTTCCAAGTAATGCCGACTTTTATAATACATCTAGATTGTAGGGTATCTCTAAAGTTTTTTTTTCAGATTGGGTGGTATTGAGCCCAATGCTCCGATGACAATAAGGATAACCTTTATGTTCGACTCTCATAGCTGCCACATCTTAGCGATCTCAATT
The DNA here is from genome assembly GCF_001194135.2 of Octopus bimaculoides. Lineage (NCBI taxonomy): Eukaryota > Metazoa > Mollusca > Cephalopoda > Octopoda > Octopodidae > Octopus > Octopus bimaculoides. The sequence goes on from NC_068981.1 coordinate 126,617,651, forward strand.
CTCAGGTCTCCATATTTATCAACTTTTTCTATTTCGGGCGGCGAGCTGGCATAATCGTTAGCACGCCGGGCAAAATGCTTAGCGGTACTTCGTCCATCTTCACGTTTTGAGTTCAGATTCCTTCGAGGTCGACTTCGCCTTTCATCGTTTCGAAGTTGATGAACTGAGTACCAGCTAAATACTGCTTCCAAAATTTCAGGCTTTGTTCCTATTGAAGAAAGGGTTATTATTATTGATATTAATATTATTATTGTTATCATAATATTCGCATACACAAAATTTTCCCTACCTGTTAGTCAGTAAATTGTTCCTGTGTATATGGGCTTCTTTCTTTGTGTTAATACATTGAGAAAACTGATGCACCTGATTTTAATAAAAATCACTGGTTCATGTTTTCTTTAGAGAATTAGTTGGTCTTTCATTAAAACTATACTCTCTATTTGAAAACGCTATTTTAAGTATTTAATGAAGCCATATCCCCCAAAGGAACATAGAAATGCAACATTTAATTCAAATCAAATATAATTCTCCACTTTTGTTTTTCTCTTCTGACACCAAGAATTGTTTTTTATAAATTGGCATCTTTAATGATTCATCTTATAATAAAATCTACATCTTCTGGGACGTATTATGCGCTCAAAACTTGCGGAAAAAAATGTGTTAATTTTCTAATTGTAGCTTCAATACTATTACTTATTCTAAGTAGTAATAACCTTAGATATTGTTTTGATGCTTCAATAATTCACTGTTAAATGATTCCAGACCTACATTCAACCAGTGTTATATTAATAAAATTTAACTTTTAAGATGAAATTATAACAAATGTGACATACTACTTGTGTCTGCCGCCAAAATTATATCAAATCACAAGGTTGATTTTACATTCTCGTCAGTGCAATACCCATAGCGTCTTCAAATTCCCCAGTTTGGTAGTACTGTTGTGATTGAAGTACAACTTGAATTTTTGCAAAATGATACATACATATACGGGAAATTCTCATCAGGAAGCTGTTTTCAAGGGTGCAATTTGTTCTGAGAACAAAAGATAGAGAGAACGGTTTAGAATGGGTTGGGACATAGTAGAGACGATGAAAAGAATCTGCACTGGGATATTATACAGCTAGAGAAGAAAAATGTAGTTGAAAGTGTAAATAAAGCATGTTGCCGTATACTTATATTAAAGTCAAAGAACACACTTGTCGCCTTGACTAAAAAAAGAATTCAGTTAAATATGATATTATATCAAATATTTCCCTCGACTTTGGAATGCGTAAGAGATTAGTTTTGCTACAACGTTATTCCGGGTTTGAAACCAAGTGTGGCACTTTGTGCCTTGCAAATTACTATTGTGAGTGAAATTTGGTGGACCTAAAATGTGTTCAAGTGCATCATATGTATGTTTTTTTTTATCTAATGGGTAGAAAAGGTCGCTGAAGGGGTCACAAATGTGTGACGAAAGATTTCCAGACAACGGAAAATTAAGAACAATAATAAATGAATGAAGAACGAATACATAGTGTTTGTGTTTATTTGGCAAAAAATTACCATCCCGAAATATAACAATATCTGTTTCAACACACGGTTTCACATCAGGAATCTTGCATCACAAATTCATAAACATATATTCACATACACATGTATGTGTGTTTGTTCGTGTGTGTGCGTGTGCGCGTACATACACATATGTGTACGTACGTACATGTTGGCTTTGTGCCTAAATTCGAGACAATTCTGTAAATAAACGTGTAGAAGTGTGTTGTTGAATGTAAATATATGTGCTTATGAATGTGTTTAAGTGTGATTGCGCTTACGGGTTTGCATCTGTGTCTTTGTGGGTATTTGCATGTGCTTTGTGCATGCAAGTGTAAGTATGCGTGTGTGTGTATGTAATGAAGCGTGGTGGTGTGTGTATGGCTCTTATAAGACAAACGCCTTTATGCGTTTGTCTGTATGTGTGTGATGTGATTTGTCGTTTATAGATATATAGGTGTGCAGATGTATGCGCATATGTGTGGATATATATAGCAAGAGGAGTACAAATCGGTTGCTAATTATATGGCTGAGTAGTCATAAGCTGGAAAGTAAGTTATAGTTTACATCGTAGTCGGGATCGAGAGAAATGTGGTGTAAGTAGATGGAAACGAATAGGATCCAAGAAGTATGGTCAGGTAAATGAAAGTGACGACCTGAGGGTTGTCGTTAAATATATACTTTAATATATCTCATCAGCACTCAGCACTCAGTTGGCCGCATAGTTGGCTTTCAATGAAATTGATGAGATTGTTGGTGGTGAAGGTGAACCGGTTTAGGATGCAGAAGGAAAAATTGATAGGGTGGTGGAGTTGAGGATAAATGGACAAGAAAACCTGGAGTAAATAAAGGATCCAAAAAGAACGTGTGAAGCGGGGAAGAGTTGAGAACCATCAACTGCCTTCTGTTTGCTCTCACCTGCTATTCCACCACGTTATCTATCCTGCGCATCATTCTGTGGTACTTCCGACTCCTCCAATCAAAGCTCCCCAATTCCCACCTCTTCCTCGAAAACCCTTCCTTCTTTAAACATTCCATAACCTGCAAGACATGATAGGAATTGTAAGGCTCAGTGTTAGAAAAAAACTTTACATCAACAGAAATTATGTAGTGTTGTCAGATTTTTCCATTCATATTTGTAATTAATGTATTTTAGTGCTGTTGAAGAAGACTAGGTTAAACTAATACTGGGATTTTGAAAACATTCTTGTTTTAGTTATATGTTCTTCCTGGTCCAACACAAGTATTTCTTCAATCGTATCAAAACAACTTTTATGTTTTCAGTACTGACTAAAGCATAGCCGTGTGCCAATCTGAGAAATCAATATTAACCGAAGCAAAATAAACAGATGAAAGAGAAGGGAAAATTAATGTAGCCAAGATGTAACCTAGAATCTAAATGAATCAATTAATGTAATTAAACTGTAAAACTGCTGTTGTGGAAATTTTACAAAATAGTTCTTAGATACAAGAATTACATAATCTAGAGGAACCTACATCCAAAGACTTCTATAAATATTATATTGTGTCCAGTTCAGTCACGCTATATCCATCCCACAAAATGCATGGAAAAACACTTGATTTATAGTTTTACTCATGCATCAAAAATTTTATTTCTCCAAGTCATCGTCTCATGATATAATGTTAGAACAGTAAAATATTGTGAGATTTTGCTCTTTAGCACACTACTCAAACTTACTGTCCTGTTCTGCAAAGACCGGGATATATCAAGGTAAGCTTTAGTGATGATGGAATATTATTTTTCAATCCTTTTACCATACACATTTGTGTCGATATTTGAGCAATACTGTTTGTAGGAGGGAATAGTAATCAAAACAATAGAAAGTATTTGTTAAGGTACAACTGTGAGAATTTTTTAAAGCAGAACTGTGATGTAGTTAGGTCGGTATGATGGAATCATTCTGATCATGAAATATTAATATAATGGAATTATTTATAATATGAAATAATCTTATATTCATTCGTTTACAGACTCGATTGAACAAGTTTGACTGATGATAATAACTAACTTAAGCACAGGACTATACTCGTTCAATAGGACTGTCGAGTGAAGCACCTTGTCACTTCCCTCTTGCACAGAGTATCTAAACTAAATCATACAGTTGTACTCTTTTTTATAGTCAATGCAATTTTTGTAATTTTACAATAAAAATAGCCTTTTAAAACATGTACAAACCATTAACATTACCGTTTACCTAAAGTGTCAACATATTAAAATTTCTATCAATAAAGATAATTTATCAAGAAATCTTGTTTCTAAACTTTGGTGACTGATTAACTCTTTGCCTACCATGGGAGTCACCGGTGACTCCCCACGCAATATTCTTAATATGGTGCAAAATGGCCTTGGTAAACAGAGTGTTAGTAAAATATAGTGGATACTTAATCAACTATTTTCCTTAACAAATAAGTCAAGTATAAATGAAAGAATACCCAGTAAGCATTCTACAGTGGAATAATGTGTCAATATGATAAACGTAGTATTAGAATCACGATCCTAGTGTGCACAGTTCACGACGAGGTTTTAATTGTTAGTCGAAACAATTTTCAAACGCTGTTAGTACTCTTAAATAAATCACGGGAGTCACAGTTAGTTCCCTTTCAGTTAAACATAGAAGAAATCGTTCCCAAACCAAGAGAGCGACAGAGATTAGTCGTGATGTTAAAACTTCACAGCGCAGCTAGTTTATGACTTCTTCAAGTATTTAGGCATTTGTCATGAATCTCTATTCTTTACAAATAAGCTTGCAAATATTGATTTAAATATTGCATTTTTCATAATGTAATCTAGCAAAAACGGTAATGTTAAGGGAAGGAAGCAGCAAATAAAGTTATTCGTTTTGAGTTTTCATAAATGATGTCTCAGTTTGGTAGAAATGGCAAAGCTTTCGACCAAATACATACATACCCTTATACATATATATACATACACACTCAAACATATATATATGTATGTATATACACACATACATATATATGTATATATCTGAATATATATATATATATATATATATATATATA
>NC_068981.1:126622383-126623587 GCF_001194135.2 Octopus bimaculoides
GTGTGTGTGTGTGTGTGTGTGTGTGTGTGTGTGTGTGTGTGTGTGTGTGCGTGTGTGTATGTGTGTGTGTGTATACACACATATAGATATTAAAGTACAAATTTATAGAGACGAAGACAGGTGTAGGAATAACAAGCAAGTGTATTAGTTTGACGCTCGGCAAAAATGGAAAAGTCTTTTATGTTTCGAGGCTACGCTCTTCGACAGAAAGGAATAAGAGGAAATGAATAGAGAATGAAAAAAAAAACTGTTGAGTTCAAAGGTCCAGCATGGTGAAGGATTGGAAAAAAATTGATTGAAAGGGAGATAGTAATAAAGAGATGCTGAAAGAAAGGGAGATAATTCATGGTAATCCCAACAAGAAGAGGTGTGCAAGCGTTTGTATATGTGACAGTGGTGTGTGTTGGTGTGTAAGTGTGTATGTATGAATGGAGGCGAGTGAGCTTGACGTGTGTGTGCATGTGTAACGTGTGTGTTGTGTGTAACAGTTAATGTGTATTTTTCCATGTGGTGTGTGCACACGTGTGTGTGTCACTGTGACCAAATAGTGTTCATATGTATAGTGTATGTATTTGGGCAAAAGTTATCTTTGTCTATGTGTGTTGCGTGTGTTTATGCTTGTTGTGTGTGTATGTATGTATGTGTATATATCATCTGTGCTAAGGTATTATGTGCTTGTGTGGGTATGAAAGTATATATTGTCTGTGTTTAGGTATTGTGGGCTTGTGTGCGTGTGAGAGTGTGCACTGAGTTAAACGGTGTGTGCGGTTGCTCATATAGTGGTATGTGTGGTGACACTATAGAAGATTGTGTGTGTGTGGATGATGGACTGTTGTGTCAGATGAAGAAAGGAAGTGAGTTGAGCCTATGTGGCGCAAAGGAACGAAGAGAGAAGATTAATTTCTGCTCACGGTGAAGGCAGGAGTCCGGGTGGCCCCTGTGCAGAGACAGTCCGAACACAGACAGATGTTGTATCGAATGACCGGTAGAGCGGAAATGGCGCGAGATCGGGATGTCATTGCCGAGTCTGATATCCCGGAAGTGCTCCGCGAATCGATCAGGCAAGCGGCGTCCCGTTTGACCAATGTATAGGAAAGGACAGAGAGAGCAGAAGATGCAGTAAATGGCATTACAAGAGGTGCAGGTAAAGGAGTCGGTGACGTGATAGGGACGGTGATGGATGCCCGTGTGGATGGTGGTGTTG
>NC_068981.1:126623804-126628731 GCF_001194135.2 Octopus bimaculoides
AACTATGGACCAGGAGATCGCGCGAGTTATGGGCTCGTTTGAAGGAGAGAAGGGGTAGCTTAGGGAAGATATGCGAGGTGGAGGGGATCGGATTGGAGTCGCCGGAAGTCTCGGAGAATGGCGCATTGGAAGGGTAGGTTGGAGGGTTGGTAGGTGAGGAAAAACGGGAGACGGATAAGGGTGGAGCGGGTACGAGGAGAAAGAGCAGAGGCACGGTCCGCAGATCTTGCCCGGGCAAGGGAGTGTGGATAATGGTGAGTGCATATCCACATAGGATGAAGTGGTGAGCTATGAGTTGACACTGAGTCTCAAGGTCACGGTCATCACTACAGAGCCTGCATAGATGGAGGAATTGGGAGTAGGAGATGGAGAGCTTGGTGTGTGTAGTGCAGGAGAAGAAGAAGTTAAGGTAGGAGTGTGCGTCAATGTGGTAAAACTTCCCTGCGAACGAGAAGCAGTTGAGAGAGAAAACAAGCTCAGCCAGACGAAGAAGTGTGGAAGTGTCAGGTTGAGGGTCAGGCCGAAGGTCTAGAAAGTGTTTAAGCGCAAGAAGTCTTTCGTTGTGTAGGATCACCGTATATAAACTTTTGATGTCAAGAGGGAACAGAAGTTGAGAGGGGCCAGAAACAGACGGAGAGCATGGTTGGTGTCATGGATGTGGGAAGGGTGACGCACAAAGAGGGAAGATTCAGCAAGCTTGAGAGATGGTAATGGTGAACCGGTTCATTGTTACCATCTCTCGGATCACTGCTCTTTGTTCTTCTTCGATGTACATTGCTAGTGGAATGGCCATGCTTAGACTGTAAAACCAGAAAGAAACATGGCGTGATCAGGCTCCATCTTAGATCACGTGACCATAATAGTACCAACTATAAGCATACATGCGCAGAAGACAGTGTGACAATAATAAAGGTATGTTATGGCGAAATGCAAATAATTTTTGACTTTCCCTCGTGTGTGTGTGTGTGTGTGTGTGTGTGTGTGTGTGTGTGTGTGTGTGTGTGTGTGTGTGTGTGTGTGTGTGTGTGTGTGTATCCCCTTTGTATTTTCCACCATTATGAAAATTTCGAGTTCTAAAGCGATTAACTTTAATTTTCATCTCTCCGGGATCGATAATTGAAATGCCATATATACCGTGCGATAGATTCAAACAATATCTCACGGTTTCAGTTAGCAAGAGAAATCATTAATTCTGGTTGTACAACGAGTGAAGTAGATTGGTGGTAACTTATCAGTGACTCACGTCATCTGCACTGATTCGTTTCCTAGTTCAGACATTTAATTTTACTGGGGGTTTTTTCTTTAACGTGATGATTATGAAGAGAAGCAGAACTTTTGATTGAAAAATTACGACGGACCCACTTCTTCGATCACGTTTATAGCTTTACGTTATAAATTAGATGCGGAACACTGAAAAATTAACGAAAACAATAATGTATAAAAGGACATTCTAGAAAAATTACCTCCCTTAAAATCAATTAAATACTCCGCATGAAGTCTGAACTCGATCTGGTTATGTGTGTGTGTATGTGTATATATTTGTGTACACACACACACTCACATATATACATATACATACATACACATACACACATATATATATACACATACATATATATATATATTTGTGAATGTATGTATGTATACACGCAAGTGTGTGTACGTGTGTATATATATAAATATGTGACTGTGCCGGTCAGTTTTGTAGTCTAACAAAATTTGTGTTAATTAGCCAGTATTACTGCACATTTCACCATTAATCACAAATACCCATTTAGATATATAACTTTTAGATATTCGGAACTAGGTAGAGTAAATTTTGTGAATATATTAGCTTTAAATTAATTATATTGTAAAACCTTCTAGAATAATAACGATATCCCATTGATTCAGTTACAATTTTAAAATATTACAATTAATTCATTACAGAATATATTCTCTTCTTTTCTGGGTATTTACATAAATACCCGACTACGAAAATCCTGTTAAAATAGGTGCTGCATATTGTCAACGGTTTCTGTCTTTTAATAATTTCTAATACAGGTATAAGGCCAGGTATGTTGATAATGGCTAAGTACTTGATGGTGTTTTTTTTTCTTTTTTTTAATCGATGTCTGAACTAAGAATGAAAAGAGACAGTAAAAATGTCGCATGTTATTTTTTTCCGACTTTCTAATGCTTTTGACAGTGCTCTGGCTTAACTGTATATTATTGATATACATAGAATTTATTGTTTGAAGCCTTATATCAGTACATTTATAAAACGATTGTAAGAATGAATGAGATTCTAATTCTCAAGTGTTAATAATGGCCAAAATCAAAGTCAGTGTTATCCAAGTGAACAAAAGTGTTCGTACTTCGAATCCTACTCTGTCGTCGACTTTCTATAGAGATAGATTGTATAGCGACGTAAGTTATGGGAAGAGTGCATAATTAGTGTTTTGTTATCTTGTTTTTCTAAGCTTAATTCCTCATTAAAGAAGAATGTAAAGGAAAAAGACGTCAGCGTATTCTTGAATTATATCATGGACGCGAAATTTTCAATGGAGCTTCAAAATCTCAAACTTCCAAGACCTTTATGTTATAGGACACCACTATTTAGCACTTGAGTGGAAATAAATTAATGAATGAAATCTCTGTTCCACTTATCTTTATGCTGTCTCTCAGCGTTACTAAAACAATGTTTTCGTTTCAGCTTTTAGATAGTTAATTTTCATTTCATTAAAGTCATTACTAACTTCCTACTCTCGAAAAACTCGAGAATATGCACTGCTTTTCTTTTTATCAAGATCTTGATATGGATGACATGACAACATAAATATAATGCAGTGTCACATTTTCAGGTTAGATTAGTCACAATTTTATCTCGCTTGTCTTCTTTCTGTAGTTTATTCTGCTGTGAATTGGTAAAGTAGTGAATCAATTAAGATAAACAACAGCTCTTATCTCAAACACAAGTTCTTCTTCATGTTAGAACCCGGCTTGGTCTGGCAATCCCACATTGCACATTAGTGCTGAGAATAATGATATCTCTTGAAGCAGGGTTATTCACCTCAATTACAAATCAGGATCAGATCAGACACGCACAAAAATTTGCAATCAAGAATATAGTGAAAGGATCTTGTAGAATCAGAGTATAATGTTAGTTTTATTTCATGGTTTAGTCGAAGAAAGAATGGCATACGCATGACTTTTACGTGGTCTCTAAGACTGGTGAGAGAAAGTGAGAAAAACTGGAGACCTGGCCTCAATAGTTGCAACAAATTATATTCCACAATTATACTCCATTATACTTCACTATGGGACCAGGTGGTGAAGTTAAATCGGGAGACGGTTTAAGAGCACAGAGAGTCTTATATTTCAGCAAAGAGGAGGAGAAAGGGAATGTTATAAGGTTCGTGCATTTTCCCAAGAGCATTAGCAACGTAAGGGGTATATATTGCCTTCAGTTCACTGTCGCAGTTCAGTCATAAACTTAGACCGCTGTTAATAAACCACTTATTCGATATAATCAAGATACGTGGTTTAATTCTAGTTTATGAAGTAGAATGTTTGTTAAGTACCCTGGTAGTTATAGATGAGTGCTTGCTAAGTAATTTATTGTCCCCTTGAAGAGGATAAAATATTCAGATGATCTGCTATCAATTCCCTGTCTTGGAGCGATATGAAGTGTAATGAAGTTGTAAAACTTTTGCATTTGATTTTGTAATTCAAAACAATCTATAACGAAATTTTTCTCACTTTGACCATAGGACATAAATGTGTAAAGACATATAACCTCCTGAATAAACCTCGGTTATTACTAATGTTTATTAAATTAATCACTGACTGAAAAAAACCAAACTTGTAAATATTTGAACGCATAATGTCACGGGTGAGACTAAATTCCGTAAGCTGTTTAGACCATCACACTAAAAAGTATGTAATGAAAATCAAATTTCATCGCCTAATAGTCGTTTCACCGATATGGCTGTAAATCAATAAGGAAACACAAAGAGATAAAAAAAAAAATTCAAACGAACTTAGACTAGTTGACGCTTTCTAGTTATTTGAATAGTAAGTCTAACCTATTATTAATTCAGAGTTATAAGTGAAGTCAAAAGAAACTAAGCCAACACTAAATGTATTTATTATATGGTGTGTAATGATCAGCGAAAGTCGACAGCTACATCTGTTAGATGTCACAGCAATACTGTTATTATACTTACAATGTCTCCGCCTACTTCGTTTAATCCTCCTTCACTTCTACTGTTCCCAAGTATTATGATTACACTTCTATTTCATTTTATTTTTATTTTTCGATGAAAATACTAATTGTATTTCTCTACTAATTCTAATACTTGATTAAATATATTCAAGATATTTCCAAATGAATATGCAGCCACTTGGATAACTAAATTCATAAACAAGTGTATAGGAAGTGAAAGGGGATAAGATAACCCAGACGTTTACTTTAGGTAGCCCTGAATCTCTATGAAGGAAATTTTTTTTGCAGAAAGGTTTCAAACAAACAAAAATAAAACTGTAACTTTTCTTCCATTATGAAGCATAAAATAAGTGAAGAATAGAGTAGCTGACGTTACATTTATTCTATCATTTAAAATCGTTTCAACAACTTGTGGTGTGAAATCAAATATTATGCATAAATAATAATAATAATAATAATAATAATAATAATAATAATAATAATAATAATAATAATAATAATATTTTAATAATAATAATAATAATAATTGTTTTGTCTTGGTATAAAAGATGGGCTACAGCAAATATTCTGCTTAATACCACAGATTTGCTTGTGAGTTGTTTGACTATAACCAGTTGAGCATGTCCCTTGGTGGCTGACGATATGTGCATCTCTGATCACCAGCAGAAGTAGTGGAGGAGCATCATAGCCATGTGTTGATAGGGGTTCTTTGGGGTTTGA
>NC_068981.1:126629984-126634011 GCF_001194135.2 Octopus bimaculoides
ATCAGACGGTTAGCCATGATGGGTATACTGGGCTTCGTATATTTTACCCCAGTGTCACTTTGACGCTATGCAATGCTCTCTCACTCAATAATAATAATAATAATAATAATAATAATAATAATAATAATAATAATAATAATAATAATAATGATGATGATGATGATGATAATAATCAATAAAATTTATTTCTATTTTCAAAGTGAAATGATGTATTTTAACTGTGTATCATCTCTATCGCTCGCACAACATGTGTAAATACATTCGCCACACTGACAAAGTGTTGGACTTTATCTGACTAAGTAATACTCATTAAAAGTATTGGACTATATTCGAGTGATACTCATTAAAATTTATTTCTATTTTCAAAATGAAATGATGTATTTTAACTGTGTATCATCTCCATCACTCACACAACACGTGTAAATACGCTCGTCACATTACGGTCCAATCAACATCAGACCGTCTCCGTCCCCAACCACCATACACACACAAAAAAAATAGAAAAATAAATTAGATAATACCCGTTTTATTCAACCCAAGGATAACAAACGGGAAATACGTACTTTAAACTTGTTACACAAAAAGTACGAAAAACTACACCTGCAAAAGTATTTAGCACCAGAAATGAACGGACCGGTACCCTACGAAAGTGACGACCATCAAAATAAAGGACTGGATGTTATTCCTCATGTTCAGCAAATAAAATCAAAAATGTATACATGGACATGTGAGGAATATATTTCAGTCTTACACGCTTATTTTACAGCAGTGCTCTACCCACAGAACGAAAACACAACATATACATATAAAATTTGGAAGAATAACCTAGATAAAGATTTGGATACAGCAACGAACCCTAATAAACTAGCTAACATACAGAGACATACAGAGATATATTCTCAAAACAAAACAAAAAATATCAGAAATAGAAATAGAACACTTGAAAGGAAAAATTCATCAGGAAAACGTAGATAGTAACCAAACAGCAAAGCACTAGAACTGTAAAATACAAAAACAGACGTAATATGTCCAACAAAAACGAAGTAAACAACGTAAGACAACAAACCCATACCGTAGGAATGTATAATGATGAACTAAATGCCAAATCTAAAACCTGGAAACAGTGAAGGTGAAACTAATGATTATGATATTCTAAAATTAGTATAATCAGAGAATTGAAAGCCACAGATCTCAATATGGACCACCGATTGTACCTTCCAAACATTTAAATTGATAATAAAACAATATCAATAATAAATAACATGAACCTGGCCGTTACAGAACTAATAGCCACAAAAACAAATGTCAATATGACCAGGTGAAATTATATAATATATGCAGCAGCATCTATGGCCACAAAAGAAGCTGGATATTCCCTAAAACCCATCCAAACAGGAGTATCACCACCCAAACAAACTCTGTGGATAAATAATATCCAGGAAAAAAAAATTGAAAATAAAAGAAAGGATCTGTCAATCCTTAATGAAACTAGTAGACAATTAACACTACTAAGCAATAAGAAGAGAAGAAAAATTTACGTAAAGACAAAATTACAGAAAAAGGTATACTTGAGATAAAAGAACAGCTAAAGCAAGATGTCTTCGCCAAAGCACAAAGAATCCTCTGGTATGAGAAACGCCAAAGCTTCTTTGAACAAAACAAACAGTCCACTCTAACTCCAAAAGATTCTACCAAGAACTTGGCAAAAATAAAATAGAGATCAATGTAGCACCAACAGCAGAAGAAGTGGAAGAAGTTTGGAAAGAAATATGAAGGAACAACCTTAGAAAAGATCTATCAAAACAACAAACACAGCACCTGAACAACTCTGGATTCCTATAACAACTGAAGAAGTCACCCAGGCACTGCAAAAACTAAGCAACTCGAATGGTACCCAGGTTCGACATGATCCCAACTTCTGGTTAAAATATCTAACAGAAATACATAAAACGCTGGCTAAGAAATTTAATGAAATACTAGCAAAGCCAGAGACAATGCCAGAATGGCTCACGGAAGGGAAAACCATCCTAATTCCCAAATCCTCTGAAACGGCAAGCCCACAAAATTACAGACCGATAACTTGTCTCCCTACAATTTACAAAGCCTTTACTGCAATAATATCGCAGAGACTGAGCCAACATCTGGAAGAAAACAATCTGTTTCCAGAAGAGCAGAAGAGATGCTGTAAAGATCAGCTGCTGATCAATAAAGCCATAACTGAAGACAGCCGCAGAAAGAAGACGGGTCTAAGTATGGCTTGAATCGATTATCGAAAAGTTTTTGATAGTATTCCCCACACATCGATCCTAGAAACACTAGCCATGAACAAGGTAGTACCAATAATCATAAAATATATAAAACATTCCATGAATAAATGGCAGACAGTGTCACAACTCCAGACGAAAGAGGAACTCATAGAAACCAAAGCCATCCCCATTAGAAGAGAAATGTTCCAGAGAGATACGCTCTCTTCACTCCTTTTCTGCTAGGTACTGACACTTTTAGGTGACATGTTAAACAGAACTGGATGGCAATGTTTCTCTAAAAGAAACGGAGAAACTTTCAAAATACAAAGATCTGGAAAAAGAGGTAACTCGAATGAGGAGCCTAAAAACAGAAATAATTACTATTATAGTAGGCGCATTAGGTATGATAATTAAAAACATTCAGACAAATACATAACAAAAACACCAGGACTTACAATTATATATAACATACAGAAAATAGTACTACTGGGAACACAGCAATACAGCACATATCCTACGAAATCCACTTTCAATACAGTGAAAATAAGAACACCACAATAAACCACAGCACATACCCAAGACACAAAGCTTATAATGTGCGGAAAGAGACCCTGTGAGACTTCTGACAGCAGAATGCTGTCCGTTCTCACAGAATCTACCAGAGTAAACAAGATCGAGCGCTATGATAAGTAAAACAATAATAATAATTAGTTTGCTCGGTTATGGCTAAATAACTCTGGAGGCCATTATGTAATATGCATTATATAATGGACATGACTATATCATTGTTCTCATCCATGTCTTCAAACGAGATATTTGATTTGCCAGCACACGTTGTTGAAACGATTGTAAACCATGGAATAAATGTAATACCAGCTACTCCATTCTTCATTTACATCTCAGAGAAATAGCGATGCTAACACAATTTGCATGTAAAATAAATTGCATTAGTTATTTTGTCTCCACCTCGAGAGTTGGTAGAAACTTGAGAAGTTGTTATTTTTAGACCAAATGTTACAGTAACATTACATATTATTTCGTACTATATTGTACTCTGAATAAACATAAATATGCGAGTATGTGTGTGGATATGTATGTGTAGGTATGTCGAGTGCTAAATGATGCAGTGTGGTAAATTTCTTTGTCAGTCTGTCATTCGTATGACTGTGCCTACCTGCAATCCAGTTTACCACGCATCATTTCCAGTAAATGAAAATTTCAAGGTTTATACTTTATTCCTCATCTTTGTTGCTAACAAAAGAATCATATGAATATTATTATCACTAAACTTTTGAGCAGAGCGAAAATTTCAGTTACTGTAAAGATAATACAAAGTATGGGCGGATTATAGCTAAAGCAGACAAGTCAATTAAATTTGCGAGCTTTATTATCTATCTTTATCATAGTCTGTTTAATCATTTCATCTAAATAGCTTGGGTATCGTGATGGTGTTAGGTTTTCAGAAATAGTATCATCAGAAGTGGCATTATATTTTTGCTTTTGATTGTTGAACAGTGCTGTAAATTATTAAACAATGAAGTTAGCAAATGAATTTAATCCTTTAAAATGTATCCTCCCTTGTAGTTTTGTAGACGGCAACTTATGGCTAGATTTACACACTGAATTTATAAAGGTTTGGTGTGTCCTGTCTTTAATTTAAAAACTAATAGGTTTGCTTTTATTTACGTCTGTCTATCTATCTATCTATCTATCTATCTATATACATATATATGTGTGTGTGTGTATGTGTAAGTATATGCATATATATATATATATATATA
>NC_068981.1:126634511-126639149 GCF_001194135.2 Octopus bimaculoides
TGTGTGTGTGTAGGTGCGTGGCTTAGTAGTTAGTTATAAAATTGTGACTGCGATTCCTGCACCGGGCGATGCGTTGTGTTTTGACCAAATCACTTTCAGTTTACGTTCATTTATTTTCTTTATTGTTCAATAATTCACTGCACTGTTCTACAGTCAAAAGCGAAAATATAATGCCACCTCTGATGATAGTGTTCCTGAAAACCTGACAAAATAATGATGCTGAGCCATTTCACATTTCTCCAGTCCACTCAGCTAACAAAAAATGTGTACTCCTGCGACCAACCGTCCAGGGGAAGAATATCTACGCCACAGAATCCGGAAATCTATCCGTATTAGAAAGACATTTGATCCTATTTTGATATATATGTGTGCGGGAATGCGTGTGTATGTGTGTGCGCTTGTGCGTGCTCTTGTGCGTCTGTACGTGCGCGCGCGCGTGTGTGTATGGATGTACGTATGTATGAGTGACACCGGGTTACAAATACACGAAGCCCAATATACCCATCATAACTACCCGTCCGATAAGTACATCACAATAATATATGCACGACATGGTGACCTCATATCAAGATAAACAGCGCATAACCTTGCAGGTGGGGCCCAGCTAGAATTTTCTCCAGGTCGAGTAGCCCATTTCACTCAAAAGGTTTCTGAATAAAGTTTGTTTAAGGATGATGAACGAAACATCAATGTTCCGGAGGTATATTATTCAAACTACAAAGAATTCTTCTCAGCACATGGCTATAATACTCCTCCACTACTCCTGCTGGTGATCGGAGATGCACATATCGTCAGCCGCCAAGAAACATACATACTCAACAGATTATGGTCAAGCAACTGGCTGGCAAATTTGTGGTACTGAGCAGGATATTTACTGTGACCCATCTTTTTTATATATTTATGTATGTATGTTTGTATGTATGTACGTCTGTATGTATGTATTAAGTATATACATGTGTATACATATATAAATGTATGTCTAAGTGTGTATACATACATACATACATACATACATACATATATACATACATATGTGTGTGTGTATACGCGCATGCGTGTGCATATACCTTTTCTTCCCAGTTATATAAAAAGGGGCTTCGACGATGTTGGCTTGCACTTTGTATAGTGCATTTCTCTCAGTTCACCTTCAACTCTACTATGCCAGGTGTTCTCTGGCCCTCTAGGTATTCACTTTCCATCGCCCTCGTTTAAAATCATTAAATGTTATGATGCATTTCAAATATAAAATGAAGTTACGTTATTATAGTCTCTTCTTTCTTTTTTTCTTTGATAAAATTATGCGAAAATGAAATAATATCGGAATCAAACTAGTAATGAGCAATAAGTTAAGTTTCGGGCGTATTAAATTTGCGAGATTGTTCCCATCGTAAATGAATTTAGTTCCCCTGAGCATAGCGGAAATTTCAATCACTGGAAAGATAATATGAAACTTGAGGAGATATATGCTACTGCACATTTCATGACAACCATTATAAGATAAATTAACCTATAACGATTTATTTTAGTACCTTTAGATAAAGTAATACGCTTCCTTGAAACAAATTCCACCAGCTGCTAACAAGGATAATGAAATATTATGGTCCGATAATTATAAATTATAATCTAAAAATATCTCATCATTACTTTTAAATATCCTGCAAAAGATGTTTATTTAATTAAAAATCACAAATAAGATCTGGCACTCCGTCGGTTACGACGACGTGAGGTCCAGTTGATCCCCTCAATAGAACAGCCTGCTTGTGAAATTATTGTGGCTGAGTACTCCACAAACAAGCGCACTCTTAATGTGACACAGAATGTGGCAAGGTTGGCCTTTGAAATACAGGTACTACTCACTTTTGTCAGTTGAGTGGACTAGAGCAATGTGAAATAAAACGTCTTACTCAAGGTCACATTGCGCTGCCGGGAATCGAACTCACGATCCAAATACCCTAACCACTAAGCCACGCGCCTTCACTAAAGATCACAGACAGAAACTATCTAAAACATAAAGAAATAAGAAAAATAAATATTGCATCCAATTTCTCTGTGAAATAATTGCTTAGAATATTCTGGATACTGTTATAATCAACTGACAGAGTTTGCGTATATATATGGAAAATGCAGTAAATTCCACATGTTTCCATTTACCTAGTTATAGGGAATATATAACAGATCCCATAGAATTTTTCACCTGTGATATATTACACCGTACAGATGAAACAAGGGAGGCAGCAGTATTAGCAAAGGTATCATTATCAGATACTCTGCAATTTGGTGCCAATGAAGGGCAATGGAAAATACAGATTAACACACACACATACACGCGCACGCACACACACGTATGTATTTATATATGTATGCGTATTTCTCTCTCTCTCTCTCTCTCTCCATATACATATACATACATACATACATACATACATACATACATACATACATACATACATAATGCATACCTACCTACCTACATACCTACATACATACATACATACATACATACATACACACATATACATATTCCAAGGAGACAGCCTCTCTGTGATGTTGTTTATACTTTCTGTAAATCCCTTGTCATTCATGTTAAGAAAGTCTGGAGGATATTTCATTGATTCACAAGGAAACAGAAATACCAAACTTACACACTGTTTCTTTGTGGATGACTTAAAACTTTATGCAAAGAATATGCATGAGATGAAAAAGAGCCATTCTCAAATGATGTAGGGTAGGTGTTTGGTCTGGATAAATGTTGTTATATTGTTGTGAAAAGGGGGAAAACTATAAACCAGACTAGTAACATCTCCATCAATGATTTGATTGCTTCCTCTATATTTGACGAGGAATGTTACAGGTATCTAGGGATGGATGAAAACATATCTTACAATTGCACCTGTAACAAAACACGTGTCACTAAAGAATATTACAGCCGAGTACAGAAAATTTGGACCTCAGAACTCTCTGTATTCAATAAAGCAGTGGCCCACAATCTGTTTGCTGTACTAGTACTCATACCAACATTTGAGCTGCTTGATTGGACGTTTGATGAGATCCGAGCCGTTGATGTGAAAACCCGAAAAATACTAACAAGCACACATAATTTCTACATAAATAGTGACGTAGAACTAAAAGAAGGCGGCAGAAGCTTAACATCGATCCAAAATGCCTCTGAATATCGTATCATATCCCTTCGGCAACATCTTTTAACCAAATGTCAAAGTGCACCCCTTGACCAAATTTGCATCCATGAGGCTGATAACATCATAAGACTTGGAAGGCAGCTCCTTGAGCAACATTCCTTGTTTGATAACCTAGAACACATGCCCAAAGAAGTCGCACGACTCTACAGCAACGTATCATCAGATGAAAGGATGAGCCTATATAAGCAGAAGACTATGCATGGATATGTTAGTAGAAAGCTCTGAGATGATAGTAACATTGATCATCAAAGCAGTTTATCATGGACCAATTGCCACATTACTACCTCCCACTTTGAAGGGTATGCGCTTGCAATCCAGGAACAGGAAATATCAACCAAGTACCTGATATACTAAAAACATAGATTCGCAGGAAAAGCAGTAAAATGTGACAACCGATGCAGACTTGTGGAGTTCACACTGAAGATATCACCCACGTCATAAGCAGTTGTTCGAAAATGCCATCACGGTATTACCTACCGATGAGACATGATGTGGTAGCTAGGATACTCTATAATGAAATCCGTCGGAAGAATAATCCCTAGGACAAAGAAATAAGAAGCCACAATATGGTAGAAGCCATAGCCACTCATATTAAAAAAGAATACTGGTGGAATGTCCCAGTGAAGACCTCAATAAAATGTAAGCACAACAGACCTGATATAATGATTTGGGATAGAGAAGAGAAACTGCCCACGGTTGTGAAAATTAGCTGCCCAGCGGATGTTAACGTAAAGCTGAAGATCAATGAAAAAAAGAACACTTACACTGAACTATTGAGAAATCTTCAGTTACTGTATTAAGATTACAAGTTCAGGTTTATACCTGTAATTATTGGGACACTGCGATATGTAACACGCTGCCTGAATACCAATCTTGAGGAATTAGGCTTCTCGAAACCAGAAAGGAGAAAGCTAATTCGAAGACTGCTTGTCCAATCCATCACTGGAACTGTAAAAATCTGTAAAACTTTCCAGAAGTTTATCACTTAAATATATATGAGCATATCTAGATGCATGAGAATACACATATAAAGCAAAATACACAAATTTGCACATATACATACATACAAACAAAAATAACCAGTTGTTGATGTTGAAATTTCAATGAATGAGCCTTGAATCTATGTTCGAAATCGACTCTCTCTATTGGTAAAAAATCATGAAATAAAACTGAACAATGACATGCATACATACATACATACATACAAAATACAAATACATGCATACATGCATACATACATACCTACATACACTCTCACATGACCTAGTGGCTAAGGTGTTGCACTATCGATTGCAACAGCGTGAGTTAGATTCCCGGACAGGGTGGCGCGTTGTGTTCTTGAGCAAAGCTCTTCATTTCACCTTGCTCTGAGATTACTTCGACATTTGATACCTGTCATACTTGTGCATATGTGTGGTTGTTCCGCAAGAATTTACAGTAC
>NC_068981.1:126639249-126653915 GCF_001194135.2 Octopus bimaculoides
GTGTGTGTGTGTGTGTGTGTGTGTGCGTGCATGCATGTATGTATACATGTATGCATGTATGCATGTATGCATGCATGTATGTGAGTGTGACTTTAAACTGGCGTGTAAAACGACCTCTTAACCACGAAATCCCAGGTCTATTTTGATTCGGAATTGTAATACCTGTCAGGGTCCTAGCTATGGGTAAACTAGTATATGTAATGAAATTCCATCTGAGCATGAGAATGCAGAAATACCTTTGGTTGATGTCAGGGTACGAAGTAAACCATCGGTAGTTGTTACATCATCTATCTAGGAGAGAGACAGACTGATGGAAAACCTGCGATTTCTCATAATTACTGGTTATTTCCATTCAACCTGATCGTGGAAACTCAGAGGATGGCACTCGTATTCTACAAGTGTTTATCAATATAATCCAATGATGTACAAATGTCTCTTTATGGTGATCTCTAC
The DNA here is from genome assembly GCF_001194135.2 of Octopus bimaculoides. Classification (NCBI taxonomy): domain Eukaryota; kingdom Metazoa; phylum Mollusca; class Cephalopoda; order Octopoda; family Octopodidae; genus Octopus; species Octopus bimaculoides. Next base: position 126,639,703 of record NC_068981.1, read on the forward strand.
TGAAAGTCCTATAATGTTAGAAAAGTGGCAACGTGCGCAGAGTTAACCAGTGGGAAACACACAGTGAGTTACAACTTTTCTCTATCGCCTATACTTCTGAGAGGTCAGGGATGGAAAATCAGAAATGTCATTGACAACAAGGAAGCACAAGGAGATGGAGCAATCACTATATATGCATTTATATATATATATACAGGATGGGTAAGATATTTGAGGACAGAATTATGTTTATTAAAAAAAAAACAGATACATAATAACAAATAACTTTATTTATCGAAAAATACTATGAGGATAAAAAAAAAAACTTTCTTTTCTATAATGTTATTCAATAAAGCTACCTTCAGCTTCAACAACTGCTTCTATATGAGATCTAAATCATTTACATGCTCGAATCAAGTGGTCCTTGTTCATTTTGGATATTACTCTGACTATGCCACCTTTCAAAGAATCTTTGGTATTATGGACGTGTTCATTGACTTCTGTCTCAACAACACTCCACATGTAATAGTTCAATGGATTAAGATCTGGGGAATTAGGTGACCGAATGCTAGGGATTATGTGATCATGAAAATTTTCAGCCATCCATTCCTGTGTTACTAGAGCCATGTGTGATAGTGCAGAGTCTTACTGAAACGCATATGGCCTTCCATTGCATACACTGTCTATCCAGGGCTTAACAATTATTTCCAGAACCTCAATGTAGGCGGCAGAGTTAACTCTAAGGTCTTGTGGAAAGAAGTAAGGCGGCATCACATGTCCTTCATTGCTGACAACTCCTAAAACCATGACAGTTTCAGGAAATTTTGTATGCATAACGCTTGGAACTTCAGAAGGGTCTGCACATAACCATCTGTCATTTCTTCTGCTAACTTTTTGATCTTGGTCGAAGGTTTTCTCGTTTGAGAAAAAACAAATCAAATCTTCTTTCAGTTTGTTTAAGATCCTTTTAGATCTGATGTAGTGATTTTCTTTTGCTTTTTTTGACAAATTGACCTTTCTTCATCATATAAGACTTATATCTGATGTCTTCGTGGACAACATTTCTGACTGTTCCTTCTGACACATGGATATCTTTTGCAATTGTCCTCATGGATTTTCTGGAATTATAATCAATGATCTGTTCAATTTGCTGGATAAATTCAAGTGTTCTGATGGTTTCAAAGCGTTTAGAATGTTTTTTATGCTTTGATACTGGTGATAGACTACCACCTTCAGTCTCTAACTCTTTACAAACTTTGTAGACGAAAGATCGAGATATTTCTAAATCGTTATGCTTAGCTTTTATAACCACAATAACAGCATGCTTCTTCATTTCTTTAGAAAGCTGAAGGTCTGGCATTATTATTTTCTAAAACAAAGATTATACAGAGTTAGCAAAAAATGCAGCAATGGCCCCAAAAAAAGGTATGTCCTCAAACACCCTGTATATATATATATATATATATATATATATATATATGTCATGTTATGTATGAATGTATGTATGTATGTATGTATTTTTGTATGTATGGCCTCCGAGAAAAAAATTGATAAGGTGAAGTAAAAGTATTTTCAGGCCCTAGGATGAGGCGGGGCCCTTCCAAAATTCTAGGCTGCTTACAGGATCCATCCTGGTTCTCTAGCCCCCACCTCACCATCGCCGATATACTAGTTGAACCCCACTCTCGGAAGCCTTGTGAAAGTGTGTGTGCGCGTGCGCGCGAGCGTGTGTATGTGTATGTATTTGTGTGCGTGTGTGTGTGTGTGTTCAGGTTCGATTCCTAGCTGTTGTTATTTCACTACATTCAATAATTCCCACGAAGGACAGGGGATGAATGAATGTTGTTCGCCAACAAGACACAAGTTTCCCTCCATTCACACTCTACTGCTTACCTTATTTCTTACATTTTTAATAATTAATTTATGATAAATGACGAGAATGTCTCGTACAGTTGTGATTATTGCTGATTAGCTCTGATATCGAGTATATTTACAATCAAATACATTCCAGTTGTGGCCATCCCATCCCATCCTTTCGTACAGCATATCAAGGGTTTCTTTAGCCAATGTGTTTTTAAGACGGAGCAGTATTATTCAAAGCGCATTTGGCTGTTATTTCTAGCACGGCGTTCGACTGCCATAGAACCACCTTCATATTATGGTGTGCTATAATTTTCTACCCCTTGTGTTTATCTCAGTCTCCCTCTGTTTTTGGCTATTTCACCTATTAATGTAATTCTAGACCCTAAAATATTTCTCTTCTTTAACACTGTTTACTCTATGCTTCCGTAAAATAACGTTTCCATGGTTACCTAGCTCATTCATTTATGAAACACAAAATGTTTATGTTCACTTCATTTTATGAGGTAAGGTATCATAAACAATGATATAAAAGACGCAGATGGCTTAGATTTAATAGCAAAAATACGATACTATTTTTATCAAATATTCAAAACGTGGAATGCGTTAGTTTCCATGTTACCTTCGCTTTCTTCTGGTCTTATTCATCGTATTTTGAATAAACCAAATTATGTTGAGTTTGAAATATAAATATAAACTAACTTGTTTGCAGTGAGAACATTGTCGAAAACATACTTAAATCAAATATTTAGTATAAACTGAATGCAACAAACATTATATAAAGATTGGTTGTCATGAAGCTTTATTTAAAAAGTTTCGTTTAGGTTTATACGATTCAAACTAGAATGTTACGACAATCACAAGTGTTCCTTGTATTTTATTTTATTTGTTCTCCATGCAAACGAGAGGCAATGTTCAACAATATATCGTATTGTGTATTTTAATCCTGAAGACCGAACCAAGTCTAAAAATACTGATCCTTATCATTAGCACGTAGTCTTCCAAAGACATTCCAAAGAATACAATACTCAGAACAGGAAACAGTCTTTCTGAAAAATCTCTTTTATCAAACAAGCATCATTTCTGAATGTTTGTTTCTCTCTCACATACACACACTTATATATATATATATACAATATATGTATGTATGTATGTATGTATATTGTTTACGTCAAAGGAATCTAGAAACTCCGGAAGACATGAAATAAATCGCTTTTTATACCGTAACACGAAGTACATGAAGCTATAAACAACAACGGGTACATATTGGGAAAAAAACTTGGATGAAAAAAGTTGAAAGCTGACTGTGGGACTCAAACACACATCTTGCAAACGGACATTCTACTATTGTACCAAAGCAATCCTTCCAGCCTCCTCCAAATATTTTAGAAGCTTTATTCTTAGCCAGAATTGTACGTTGCTTCCGTCATAAGAAATTAGAATCAAATATATGTGCGCTATTATTTACAGCTTTATCTACTCCGCGCTCTAACGTTAAGAACAAGATACATACATACATAATCTATATACGTGGTGTGTGTGTGTGCGTGCGTGTGTGTGTGTGTGTGTGTATGTGTGTGTGTGTGTGTGTGTGTTTGTGTGTGTGTGTGCGTGTTTGTGTGTGTGTTGTCCGGGTAAAACAAAGTATATTTTGTAGGATTCACGGTTATAAATTAAACCTAACACTCAAGACTTTTAACTTCAAATTCTTTATTGTAAATGGCGACTTGCCCATGGCTCTTTAAACTGGATCGCTACCCCTAAGAACTTGTGTGTGTGTGTGTGTGTGTGTAACAGGGAGAATGAGATCAGTTATTCCTAGTACATTTTACCAATCAATAATTAACCTTAACGATTTAATATTGGAATTTAAAATTAGATATTTGGAACATCCTTAATATTCAATATACCTTAGCGGTAACTCCACGAATCTATTGCTTAAATAAATTTTTGAACATTGTACATTTTATCAAACATTTGAAAAGTAAGGTATGTGTCTTCGTGTCCCTTTCATGATTTTGCAGCCCCACCAATTTAAGTTGTGACCCGTAAGATGTGACCTTATCGTATACAGAAAATTAAAGGCAATTTGCAGCAGAGAACAGTCCGACTAAAACCTCGGCAATGCAATTTCCTCTCATCGAACTGTTACACGAAGAAGAATATAGCATTTCTATTTATTCAATGCATGTATGAGGTTAATTACTTACAATTTCATACAATTTCAAGTATATCTACACAAGTGTTCCTTCCTCGATTTCGATTTTGCTTCCTCATAACTTTCAGAAAAACAGATATTTCTAATGAAATTTTCTACAAATGCCAATCAGGTGGTGTAAACTTTGATCACATCGGAATTTGTTGTGAAAACGTTTTTCGCAGGCGGCGAAGAGATGTTTCGGTTGATTCTCTAGAGTTGACTTTCTGTCCTCATAACTTTCAGAAAAATGGATATTTGTAAATGAGATTTTTCTTCAAATACTTTTCAAGTCGTGTAGATTACGAATATATCGGAATTTAATGTGAGAAACTGTGGGCGCCCACACATACATACCGACACATATCACAAACGTTTTTCAAAATTTCAACTTTCACTTTGCGTATATATGTATGTGATGTGTGTCGGTATGTATGTATGTATGTATGTATGTATGTATTATGTATGTATGTATACATGTATGTACGCGCACCCAGCATCGCCTTTTTTTTTTTTTTTTTTTTTTTTTTTTTTTTTTTTCTTAATCACGTTTAACTTTAATATAATCGGGACTTACACCATCTGAAAGATATTTCTAGAAAATTTCATCAAAAATTATCTATCTTCTGAAAGCATGAGGAAAGAAAATGACGGGGACCTACTTATGAAGGGGTGCCTGATTTCACACATCTTTCTTCAACACATTTAGATTCATAGAGTTATCGCATGGTTTAACACGGCCATCTGACCATTAGACGCCTTTAGCAGAGTCTACTCAGTTGTAAACATTTAGGCTAGCTATTCGGTCTGAGGTAACTTCCTCCAGTTCTCTTAAAAGTGATCATGGTTGCTGCTTTTGTTTTTCTTTGTAAGCAATAAATACTTAAAAAATATATTTTCGCTCTATTTTCGTATATATTTGATGGCAATAAAACACGCTATACTAAAACAATGCGGCACATGATATATTTGTTGGTCGGTTACACCTTGCATAGACTTAATAATCTCCTGCTATGAGCAGGTGAAGCTAAGTGGAGAGAACAGACTTTAACATAAATACTTAAATGCTTTGTACATACGGATCGTTGATATGAAGTATGGCTTCAATGATTAGCAATAAAAATACACAGAATATGTATATATGTCTATACACATAAACAAATATGTGTAGGTATATATATATTTACATATTCGTTATCGACGTCACATACTTAATTTATGTGTATTGTTAAACGCTTTAGGGTTGAGATGTTTCGTCCAGGGAAGGTCACTTTAAAGACGTAGCGTGTTAAAAATCACAGTCTTCTTCAAAGCCAGACGAAACGAATCTCCCCGGAGAACTACAGATGTCGAGACTTAGCAGTTATTTCAGCTCAACGGTGCCGTATACATGATTCACCCCACCCTCCATCTGTGCATCATACTAAATGTATACACACTGTTAGAAAGTATGATACTACAGAATTTTCTTGGAGAAGATTTCTTCATAGACTTGTGTTAAAAGCACTATGTGTGTGTGTGTGTGTTGTGCGTTTATATACATATATATTTATGCATGTATATCTTTGTATGTGTGTGTGTATATATATGTATAAATATATATATATATATATATATATATATATATATATATATATATATCGTGAAGTACATTTGCCACCTAAATGTGGCTGACCCATATTGGAAGATGCTACTGTAGTTTATAGCCCCAGGAAGACATCTCCAGCTGGCTAACGACACACTGTCTGTGTCCGCCCGATCAGTATTTGCGAAGGGAAATCATCGTTCCCATCTCTAGCCTGACGTGATACACACAGACCCGGGTTTCTGGGTAGTAACCCGTCATCAGCGTGTGACAATCACCGGCTAGGGATGAGAAGTGATTCCGGACGCAAAATACTATATGCTTTTTCCGGTGACAAAAAGTCGCTAATCTCGAAAAAGGAAAAACAAGTAATAATAAATCTCTGAGCGAGATGTAAACAGTAGCAGCACGACATCGTAAAGTATATATGCCACCTTAATATGGCTGACCCATTGTCACACGCTGATGCCTGGTTACTATCCAGAAACCCGGGTCTGTTTGTATCACATCAGGCTAGAGATAGGAATGATGATTTCCCTTCGCAAATACTGATCGGACACAGATACTGTATCGTTAGCCAGCTGGAGGAGATGTCTTCCTAACATCGTGCCATATGGGTCAGCCACATTTAGGTAGCAAATATACTTTACTATTCCGTGTTGCTACATCTCGCTCAGAGATTTATTATTGCTATATATATATATATATATATATATATATATATATATATATATATATATATATATATATATATATATGTATATATATATATATATGTATGTATATATATGAATTAAAATGCATTAAATACTGCAAAATGTACACGTAGGACAGAAACAGAAGGACCCTAATTCTTCATCAGCTATCGACCAAAATACTAATACTCAGTTTCGTACCTTTAACGGTAAGACTTAGAACTTCGTATATCAGCGGCACCCGCAAAATTTGCGGAGAATTAGGGTTCGAGCAAGCAAAACACTACAGGGTAGACGTACGAAAGTAAACAAATATAATTTGCACGATAGAGGAAGACGGAATAAATACAGCCTTTCGGCCAAACACTAGGATGATGGGTAACGCCTAGAAGAAATCCTCAATTTTTTTTAGTTCGTTATATGTGGTTTGCGCCTGAAGAATACGTTTCAGTATTTCTCAACATATGAAACTATTAGTAGCGCTTAAGTACATGTATTGTGCCCTTCAAATAAATTTGAAAACAATATTATTATTGGTAAGGCGGCAAGCTGGCAAAATCGTTAGCACATCGGACAAAATGCTTGCGGCCTTTTGTCCGTCTTTACGTTGTGAGTTCAAATGCCACCTGGGTCAGCTTTGCCTTTCATCCTTTCGGGGTCGATAAAATAAGTATCAGCTGAGTACTGGAATCGAAGTAATCAACTTACCCCCTCCCACGTACTTGATAGCCTTGTGCCAAAATATGAAACCATTGTTGTTGTTATTGTTGTTGCTGCTGCTGTTTGCTATCTAACTTCAGGTCAGCTCTGATCGAGTAAATTAATGACTAAAGCATACTAATCCTGACCATCTCTCCTTATTTTCTCAGATATTGAATCTAAGACACCACTAGCCAATGTGTCCTCTTTTTAAAGACGTCCGGATGTGACAGGAAATGGTATAAGCTGGTTTTTTCCCCCGCAGATCGAAGGACTACATAGAGACTCTTTCATTGGGTCGGATATAATTAGGTTCCACGGGATGGCGGTGTGTAAACCAGGGCAACAAAATCACGATACCAGAGTATAATTAAGATGTTTCTCTATGTTAAGTTCTTATCTTCACTTGATTAGAGCTTCTAATAGTATGGGATTCGACCCAGATTTACTACATTAGAAACAATGGACCCGTTTTGTTTTGTTTTTTCTCTTGTACTCTGAACTCAATCTCGCATTAGAGCGTCATTGAAGAATTCCTCATCATATATAATGTCTAATAAATATAAACTTGGTGGAACGCAACCAGCTCCATCCTATCAACTATAAATGAGTTCATAGATATGAAACTATGTCGTTTAAAGAAAAGAAAATAGGAATCTCGTGGCAGGCTCATCTCGCCAACGGTTTATCTCCACTTTATTGTCTGCCAAAAGGAAGTTACTAGTTAAATAAAAGTTTGCTATTTATAGTGTAGGAGGTGTTATGGTTGGCAGTGTAGCATTATATAAGTTTGAAGTGTGGCAAAGTGGATTCAAATAGAGAGACAGACAGACAGACCGACAGAGAGAATGCGGAGGCGTGGGAGAGAGGGGAAGTGAAAGAGGGGACGGCCAGGAGATGGGGAGAACAGAAGTGAGCAATGGAGAGAAAGATAGAAAGTACAAATGTGTGTGTAGGGTGGAAAGGACTGTTTAAAATGTTTTTAAAGGACTCTTTAGCGAAAATTGGATGATGGTTTGGTGGATAAAGCAGGATAGATCAGTAGATATGAAAGAGAAATGGGTGGTATGAGGTTATTTCGAAGAAACGTTACTTAATACTCAGTCAATGATATGTAAACAGTGATGAATGACAATGGAAGAATGCGAGAGAGGAGAAAGAGATGAAGAGGAAGAGCAAGTAAGAGAGAGGGGAGAAGTAAGAGAGAGAGGAGAAGTAAGGAGGGGGAGCAGAGATTGAAAGAAAGAGAAAGAGCGATAGCGATAGAAAGTGAGAGATAGAAAAGAGTGGATAGCGAGAGAGAGAGAGAGAGAGAGAGAGTACAAGAAAGAAAGAAAGAAAGAAAGAAAGAAAGAAAGAAAGAAAAGTAAGGGATGGTACAGAATGAAAGAAGTCTTTGATGGGAGCTAGCAAACGAAGGAAAATGAATTAACACCAATATTAACAACATCGTAACAATAGTTTTCTTTGATTAATCCATAAGACCATATATTTTAGAAGACGAAGTGAGAGCTGGTAGCATTTATGCTTTTCTTAATGGCACAGCGTGAAACAGACTCAGCTCATTGGCGAATGAATCAACTGCTATTGTGTCACCTGCTATTTCATTTATTATTAAACCCTCATTCCTTTTCCAGATCGGCGATGAAAGCTTTCATATTAGTGCCATGTTGATAGTACTTGTATCATGACATACATCTACACCTTGTTCACGTCTCTAGAAAATGCTAGTGCCACATTACAAACATTATAAATCGCAGTCCAACGAAGGAACATGAGCAGACGTGAGACATTCAAAGTGGTCGTCACGTTACAAACATTATAAATCGCAGTCCAACGAAGGAACATGAGCAGACGTGAGACATTCAAAGTGGTCGTCACATTACAAACATTATAAATTAAATCGCAGTCCAACGAAGGAACATGAGCAGACGTGAGACATTCAAAGTGGTCGTTCGATCTCATAGTAATAGCAACCAAATTTTATTCAAGTCTACCCTATCGTCTTAAATGCCAATCAATGATTGACTGTATTGTCATATGTAGTCCTATATATCCTTAAGTAGAATGGATGACACAATTGGAATTCTTTTGATCGCCGAATTGCTCGATTAGAGCTGATCTGGGACTAAACAACAACAACAGCATTTCTAGAAACGGCAGCGAAATTTCCCTCAAATTACACTCCGCCGTCTTCAAAAACGACATGTTGGATCATATGTTCTTGCATATCTCTGAAAGGTGTTGGTCACCGCAAGAATGTCTGTAATCATAGATCTACTGAATCAGAGTTGAGTTGATCAAACAATAAACCCTATCAGCAACATGAGATGGCGATATAAAAATAGTTAACCAAACTGATAAATAAAATGTATCTGGTTAACAAGTTCGCTTACAACCACATAGTTTCTGTGCGGCAACTTGTCTTTTGCTATGGCCTTAGGCCAACCAATACTTTGTGAATGAAGTTGGTAGACGCAAACTGTACGGAAGCCCGTCGTATATATAGATACATACGCGTGTGCGCGCCTGTGTTTGTGTATGTCCCCCAATGACACATACAACCGGTTTTACATTGTTTACTTCTATATAACTTAACACTTTGGCAAAAGAAACCGATAGAGTAAGCACCAGACTTTTAAAATAAGTACTGGGGATGATTTGTTCATTTTAAACCAGTGGTTCTCAACTGAGATCTATATAACCCTAGGGGATCCATATAAGATTTTGTTAAAATTTAAGTGCAATAAAACGGTTATACTTCTACAGTACACAAAATAATTTAACAACTTTTTTAACAATTCCTAATAATATTTTATTATAGAAATACAGTAGGATTGTTTTTATATATACATGAATGGGTACGGAGGTCCAGTAGAGTAAAATAGTAAACAAAGGGATCCATAGGTAAAAACTGGTTGAGAAACACCGGTTTAAACCGGTGTTTAAACTCTTCAAGGCGACGCCCGACGTCCTCACATGGTCACAATGCAATAACTAACAGAAGTAAAAGATAAAAGATAGGCCTGAAAATCTCATTTGTTGCAAACTCAATGTTTGTTATAAGAAACTGAACAAAATATTATGAATGTGTGTGTGTGTGAGAGAGAGAGAGAGAGAGAATGTGCGTGTGTGTGTGTGTGTGTGTGTGTGTGTGTGTGTGTGTGTGTGTGTGTGTGTGTGTGTGTGCGTGTGTGTTGGTAAAATAACGCGTATATGATCCCAGGAGCGATTATAAACATCAGAGCTTAAATGTTGTGTCTTGCTGTTAACAAGGTGAGACAATTGTTTTCCTGGGATAAATTGCTAGTCTATTACAGAGAAAAAATAATAGAAATCTACTCCGCATGCCACATAATCAGGTATAGAAGGGTATAGAAATAGTGCCTTAGCCGAGTAGAATATACCAAAGAGTCTTTACACGGTCGACCAACCAATATAAAGAGCAACCAGATTCCTTGAACTTACCCCCTATTGTTTTAAGAAAATAGGCAGGATACATCAGCCAATGAACTTCCAGATATGCAAAGAGATGGGATGCTTATAGCTGGAATGCCTTTGATCGTAAGTATGCTGGAATAGAGAAGAACTTGTACTACAGAACAATTAAACCAATGTGTGAAGGATTAGGAATGCGTTCCAAAATGTAAAATAACCGATAACTGGAAGCGAACTTATGATCTATAAGTTAGCAGATTGTGTCAAAAGCTTTTTCTGATTTTTATTGAAGATTTTTGACAACTTGTATTTCTATGTTATATCATTAATTTCATACAACTTGTCCAAACGCTGCTGAATTGTTTATTCTTTATGTTCATATATAACATATAAACATTAATTGTTTGTTCTGTATTTTACAGCTTTGATAATATAATAAGTGGTGGAAAAATTGCAATTAGAGCCATTTTACGCAGCCTGTGCAAAAAAAAAGACTGAGTGCAGTGGCAGTGGCAGTGGCAAAAGAAATTAATGATGTGGAAGGACCAGGAACTGTCAACGAACGTGTAGCACAAAACTAGTTCAAACGTTTCAGAGATGATGACACTAACCTCGAAAACAAATCAAGATCAAAGAGACCTGATGTGGAATAGGAGGCTTGCGTGAAACAGCTGAACAACAGCCAAGCAGAAGTGCGCGCGTACATTGTCGGCAGAACTTGGTCTTTTACAAAGCACCATCCATCGACACCGCCATAAACTCGTCCTTGTGAACAGACGTTGTCGAGATGCTCCTCATGACCTGACCAATGACCAGGCTCAACGAAGTGTGAACATTTGCAAATAAATACTGGCAAATCCTCAAAATGCTCGTTCTTGGAGATGAAAAATGGCTCTGTTTTTGTAATTCTCAAAATACACGTTTTTAGAGATGACAAATGGCTCTATTACCGTAATCCTAATAACAGAAAACAGTGGTTTCGTTCCGGCCTGGCTTCAGAATCCGTTGTCAAACAAGGGCGGTTTGAACAGAAGGTCATGTTGTGTGTTTTTAATGGAATTTCGGAAAGGTGTTGCACGTTGAGGATGTCCCAGATGGTCATGCTGTGAACGGTATCCTTTATACTCAACAACTGCAGCAAGTATATGATGCTTTGAAAACAACCCGCTACACGGCATTGGTCAATCGAAGATGCGCACTTCCACAGCATGACAATGCCCCAGCACACACTGCCAATGTAACCAAATGCAAACTTGAGGAGCTGGAAGTGCTGCCTCACTCTGCCTACTAACCATGAGATTACCACTTTTCCGAGCCATTGCTCATTTCCTGCATGGACAGGAGTTCGACAATATGGATGAAATTGAAAATGGATGCAGAAAGTTCTTTGCCTCAAACCAGCCAAATAGTATAAGCGTGGAATTGAGGTTCTAGCAAAACGATGGCTACAGACAATAGTATATGATGGGATATTGTGATGAATAAACGTTATTCGTATCTGATCTGTTTAAAATATTAAAACTTAAAATACGAAAACTTTTTTTGCCTCAATCTAGTATTGGTCCAAAATCATACCCACCCACTCGACCATTTTATTTTAATGCGTTAGTGTTCCTGGTGTTGTTGATGCTGGTGTTTAGCCCGAGGCCAGTCCTGTACACACTGCCCTATGATGAAAAGTTTTCCGGCTTCGTTCTTGTTATCTGTTGTTCTTTAAGGTGAGCCTTAAATTTTCAAACTTGTGATCCTCCCAATTTATATTTCAGATAGCGTATTTCGGACTATGTTAACTAGTATCCTAAGTTGGTAGGGATGATTTGTAGGAGTCTGATGTTGTTGTTGTTGTTATTGCAGTTGTTGCTGAAGCCCAAATCAGTTCCATCTAGATCCGTGATAAAAGAAATTCTATCCGTAAATATCGCCACCTTTGTGTGTGTAGAGGGGGTAGTATGTGTGTACGCGTGTGTATGTATGTCTGTATAGTTGTGTGTGTATGAGTGTGGTGGAGAGGGAGGGATAGAGGGGGAGTATCTAGGACTATGTTAATTTAGTGGAGTGTGGTATTAGAGGCATTTAACTGATATTTCTAACATATTCATTGACCACGCAGAGGCTTCCTTGTTGTTGGTAGTGATACTGTTTAGCTCCAGGTCAGCATTGATCCAGTTGACATAACATAAAATGTTCAAGTCATTATCATCCAACTTTTTTTTTAATAGACTTAGGTGCAAGCATAGAAATGTGGTTAAGAAATTCGCTAGGCAACTGTATAGTTTAGTTTCAGACTTAGTCTCACTGTATAGCGCTTTGAGCAAGTGTTTCCTACTATAAGTCCAAGTTGATCAATGTCTTGTGAGTGAATTTCTATACGAAAATTGTGTAGAAGTCCATTGTATATGTGTGTGTATATTTGTCTGCCTGTCTCTCACTGCTTGACAGGCGGTGTTAACGTGTTTACGTCCCCATAACTTAGTTGTTGGGCTTCAAAAAGAGACCAGTGAAATAAGTGATAAGATTAGAATAAGTATTGGAGCTGATTTGATTGTCTAAACTCTTAAGACGGTGCTCCAGTATGGCGATAGTCCAATGAGTGAAACAAGTAATAGAATAAAAGTGTAAAAGAATAGTGTACGCACGACATTATATAATTTGGTCATTGTAGTTGCTGATCTGGATCTACTCGGTTTGGCTGCCCGCATCAATTCTGTTCGAATAGATTTCATACTCAGTGTAATGATACATTTTTATAGGCTAATGAATAACGTGAAAATCATTTCCACTATAAATCAATAAAGAGTTATTAGTAATTAAAGTTTGAAAATTTTGGGTAATTTTAGCCAAACATAAGCTACAGACGCAGTCATGCCTGTTTCCATAGTAACAAGCAGAATATGAGAAATCTTTTGTCTGCGAGAAAGCACGCGCCTGTTTCAATAGAAACAAGCGGAACTGGAACCTACAAGAAAAGGGTGTTATACTCAAAAACGTTTTTAGATAAATCTTTTAAGTTCGTGCTATCGCAATGCTTAAAACTACAAAAGACGTGTTGTTTACTATTTCTTCACAACACGTGCTATTTTCAGGATGTTGACAAAATGTGCAGTCACGTACAAACAACTTTCAACTCTTGTTTCCTGGCTGAGTGAAAATGATCAAACTTTAAACCTCTATAACTTCTTAAAAACATTTTTTTTTTCTGGAAAAAGTGAAATAACACCAGCAATTCAGTTTGGAAAAGTATATTAATGTGCCAAATTTTAAGATTTTCGATAAACTTCAATTTTTGAAATGCTGGCAACCAAACCAAATAGATCTGTAGATCTATTATGATTTTTCAAGTTTACCTGATCGAGTAGACCCATGGTTAAAAACCATCTTAGCCGTTACCATTGTGTATCTAGGCCTACATCAATCACGGGCGAACTGCGGCCCGAAAAACTTTTTGAATTGCATGTCAAACAAAAAGTTACCTTGAATGTTCTTTTGGGGTTCTTTTTTTTTTGTGCAACCTGCCTGATGTTGTACCATGTCTCATGCAGCATGTTTCCCGATACAAGTGGCTCGCGCCTGGTCTACATTATTCAAAGTACCTTTACATATGTAAATAAGATAGTAGGTTACAATCAAAGGGTAATTTAGCTGCTATTTCTAAGCTCCGTTGTTAGTTCGGTCTGTCTTTGATTTTATCTGTTCCAGTGTCGGTCTGTTACGTGACGGAGGAATCGAGTGATTAGGAGAAACTCGTGAGCAAAGTTGTGGG
>NC_068981.1:126653963-126654652 GCF_001194135.2 Octopus bimaculoides
GGTGGAAACGAATAGAAAGAATAATAGAAGCACTGAGAGGATTAGGAGGAGTAAATACAGCAGGAGGAGAGGATAGAAATGTGGAGAGGACGGGCGGAGGGGGGGCTGGGGTCTAGAAGGAAAAGGTTACCGCGATATTTCAACAAGAGAAGGAATGGGGAGGACTGCGTGGGATGCGTTGGGGGATCTGTCGAAAGGAGGTAGAATAAGAAAGAGAACATGAAGAAAAAGAACGGAGAATAGAACTTACAAAGAATGCAGGAAGAACGAAAGATAGCAAAAGGGAGAGAGAGAGAGAGAGAGAGAGAGAGAGAGAGAGAGAGAGAGAGAGAGAGAGAGAGAGAGAGAGAGAGAGAGAGAGAGAGAGAGAGACAGACAGACAGACAGACAGACAGACAGACAGACAGACAAGCAGACAGACAGACAGATTGTGAAGTTGTGTGTGTGAGAAAGGACGGTAAACTGTAATAAAAAGGAAAGATGCAGGGTAAGTGCGGGGCTGAGAAATACAGAAGGAAGGCAAAAACAGGGAGAAGGGAGGAGAAAAAGACAGAAATACAGAAGGGAGAGAGGGAGAGAGAGAGAGAGAGAAAGAGATTGTGAAACAATGATAAGAGGAAGCGTGTAAAATGTATTGAGAGCATAAACAGAGAAAGGAAAGTGTGAGAGTGTGTGTGTGTGTGTGTGTG
>NC_068981.1:126654931-126660863 GCF_001194135.2 Octopus bimaculoides
GGGGGGGGTCCATAGCATATTAAGAAATGAATAAATAGTATATGTGTGTATATATATATATATATAATAGAGAATGTATATAACACAAGTGACAAACAGAAATGGAGAAAGAATAAGTCCATTTGTGTGTGTTTGACTGTGTGGCATGTGGGTGTGAAGAGAGAGAGAGAGAGAGAGAGAGCATGTATGTGCGTGGGTGTG
The DNA here is from genome assembly GCF_001194135.2 of Octopus bimaculoides. NCBI lineage: Eukaryota > Metazoa > Mollusca > Cephalopoda > Octopoda > Octopodidae > Octopus > Octopus bimaculoides. Next base: position 126,655,133 of record NC_068981.1, read on the forward strand.
TATGTGTGTGTGAGAGAGAGTGAGAAAATGGGAGCGCGACTGGGTGAAAGTATAAACAGAAGGAAGATATTGTGTATCTCCCAGCATACGTCTCTGACTGTATATATGCACGCATACATACATACATACATGCATACATATGTATACATATGTATGTAAATATATATATATATATATATATATATATATATATATATATATATATATATATATATAAAATATTGGGAAATAATCAGGAAATTTATATCAGAAAAATTCTTCAGAAAGATGTATACGTGTAGAATAATTATTTATTAAAAATATAAATATATATATAAATATATGTAAATATGTATAAGTATAAATATACCTTTAAGGGTTAGCCACATTTAGATGGCAAATATACTTTACGATGTCGTGCGGCTACTGTTTATACCTCGCTCAGAAATTTATTATTCCTTTTTTTCCACATTTTCGAGATCAGTGACTTTTGTTACTGGAAAAAGTATATATATTTGCATTGAGAATGACGTCCCATCACCAACCGGTGGTTTTCACTCTTCTGCATTCGGCTGCTGTTGCTTCGTGAGTTTGGTTAATGCATTTTTGTTGTTGATTTTGTTATTGTTACGTTTGAAAATTTGTTGGAATTGAACTGTTGTCGTTTTGACGGAAATTTTCGCCCTACGGGGCAGAAAATTGTTTTTGTTTTGTTTTTTTGTACAACTTGTTGAACTGTTTTGTGCACGTTGCAAGGTGAAAAATTAATTTTTGTCATTTTTAACAAAAATATTTACGCGTCTTTTTTGAAATTCAGGAGCCATTTGTTAAAAATGGAATTAAATCTGTTGTTGAATGTCGACTTTCTGTTCTCAAACGAATTATGTCAGTGAAGACCACCAACCGGACTATCAAAGGAAGGTGAGGCATGTTTTCTGTGTACGGTCGCAGTAATGAAAGAGTGTGCATGGAGAACCAGAATGCAAGGGAATCGTGAGAGTATCCTTCATCTCCGGCCCTGGTTTGCTGTTCTACTTCAGGTACCATCTGAAGAGCAAGATAGGGCTGGAGAGAAGATACCTGTCGCGAAGTATATATGAGAAAAGATGGAAGGATGTCGTGAGGAAGTTGGGAGTAACTGTCTCTACTTAATTCCACCCATGGCAGAAGCGAGGTGTAGTCACTGGATTTCCGGCCATTTTTTATGAAAATAAGTTTGTGTAAATTTTTAATTCATATATAAATTAAAATGTTTAATTATAACTCACTTAGCTCATTTATATGTTTGAAACGTCCTGTTGTGTCCTTCTTTGTAATTGATATATATTATCATAATAAAGAAATCGGTGGTTGTCACACGCTGATGACGGGTAATACCCAGAAACTCGGGTTCGTGTGTATCACGTCAGGCTGGCGATGGGAACGATGACTTCCATTCGCAAATACTGACAGGATACAGATAGTGTGTCAATAGCCAGCTGGAGGAGGCTACAAGCAACAGTAGCATCAATCCTTAAGGGTTAGCCACATTTAGGTGGCAAATGTACTTCCTGATGTCGTGCGACTACTGTTTATACCTCGCTCAGAGATTTATTATATAAATATATAATAATAATAAATATGACAGTTTAAAATTAAGTTTTTAAAGCATCTAACGATCGTTTCGCAAAAGTATTGTCTCAATAATGAAATCCTTTATTTCAAGCAAACACCATTTTCCCATATTACTTAATATTTTTCTTTAAAAACTACCATTCGATAAATTATACAAACTCCACATTTTATATCTCTGAAGAGCAGAAGTATTGTCAGTAAATGTTTATCAATAAAGGATTCCATTATAGAGACAATACTTTTGCGAAACGATCGTAAGATGCTTTAAAAACTTAATTTTAAACTATTAAATTTTAAACTGTCATATTTATTATTATTATTATTATCATTATTATTATTATTATTATTATTATTATTATTATTATTATTATTATTATTATTATCATTATTATTATTATTATTATTATTATTATTATTATTATTATTATTATTATTATTATCATTATCATTATTATTATTATTATAATTATTATTATTATTGCTATTATATATTTATACTTATACATATTTACATATATTTATATATATATTTATATTTTTAATGCAATAATTATTCTACACATGTAGATATCTTTCTAAAGAATTTTTCTGATATTAATTTCCTGATATTATTTCACAATATATTACATATTATATATAATCGCTCGTCTTAAATGTATAAATACTTTAATAGTATTAATACTTTGATACAATAGACCACTCAATATAAATTCAGTATATAATATTCTCATTGAATATTTAACAAAAGATTTAAATATATATATATATAATTATAAAAATATAATTATAATTAAAGGTTCCGGAGGGCCAACGCCAATGCGCTAGAAGCAGATGTCAAACGTCTACAAACCACTCTAAGTTTATTCTTTTTTTAACACAAGGCTGAATGCGAGGGAATGGATAAGAATATTTATAAAATTTCGGATAACTTTATATCTTGAGATTTCGTGTTTTGTAATAAAAATTACTTTACACTGTTCAGTAGAAGTACACCGACAATATATAAGTGAGGAATACATATACATATCGATAATTATAATTTATACGCGGGAAATGCATGTATATGTTGGTATTTGTCTGCAGAAATTTATGTAATCCAAAGAGCGGAGAAAACTCGAAGAATAAAGGTACTCTAATGATTGAGTGAGTTGGTTACATAGAAACAGAAGTCCACTCGAATATGCGATGAACATATTGTCAAGAAAAGGAAAACAGTAAGACGGGATAAATTCAAGATCAAAATTATTAGTTTGATGATTAGAGAAATGGAAAGAGTTCATTGCTTTGCCGTTTCGGACTTTTTTGTTTTTCTTTGGAATAAATTGTAGAGTAGAAAGAGATGGGGCAAGTCGAAGAAAAAGCAAGTAAAAAAAGGAACAATACATGCGAGAATACTCACGCAGAGTTGATCTATATTAGCTATATAACAACACAAATTTCTGCAGATTAGATATTAGGTTTTTACAAATAGAAAAAAGAATTAGGCTTAATTTACATAATTAAAAAAGAATGAAATCTAAGACAAGCATTTCAAGAGTCAATGACATGAATATTAATGATAAAAGGTTAAAGGTTAGTGTAGTGAATACCATTTACAGTCAACTTTCAATATGTTGAAATTTGAAAGCAGCGAGCTGGCAGAGTCATTAGCACGGCGGAGAAAACGCTTAGCAGCATTTCGTTCGATTTTACGCCCAGAGTTCAAATACTGCTGGGGTCAACTTTGATTTTCATCTTTTCAGTGTTGATAAAATGAGTACCAGTTGATTACCGGGACAATTTAATGAACTTAGCCCTTCCTCCGAAATACTGGCCTTATTACAAAATTTGAAACCACTATATCGAAATATCAAGACGGCAAGCTGGTAGAATCGTTAGCACGCCGGAAAAATGCTTAGTTAATCTTCATGGATCTCAATTGGAGGCGCAAATACAAAACCTTGAAACAGTTTTAATGAAAATCATGCTGTAGATTTTTAGTGTACTAGACTCTGTAGTAATATAGTCTGTATTTTAACAAAAACACCACTCGAATGAAAGAATTTAAAATATCTGCTGATGGGGAAGTGTTTTGCAAACGAATTAAATGTAGCCATTTCAAAGTCAATAGTCACAGCCTCGAGTAAAATACCAACTCTTTGTGTTTTGACAATTCAAAAGATTTCATTGTAAGTTTTTTTGCAGATTTGCTACAAGCAACAGCATAGGTTTTACACACACACACACACACACACACACACACACACACACACACACACACACACACACACACACATATTTACATTTATTTACATTTACACATTCACGGAGTATAATTATATACTCATTGATTATCCAAAATGAACTATAAAGTTGGTTAATTTGTTTTTAATTAATTTTCGGGCGGAAACACGATTTTTTATTTTATATTGGTTTCAAATTTTGGCAGAAGGCCAGTAATTTCGGGGGAAGAAGTAAGTTTTTTTACAACGACCCCAGTGTGTAACTGGTACTTATGTTATTGAACCCGAAAGGATGAAAGCAAAGTCGACCTCGGCGGAATTAGAGCTCAGAATATAAAGACAGACGAAATGCCGCTAAGCATTTTATCTGGCGAGTTAACTATTCTTCTAGCTCGACGCCTTATTCTTTTTATATATTAACAAGTATTTCGATGACACCCATTTTATGTTAAAGTTAATTCTATATTAAAATTGTTCCATCTTCTATCTTTTACTTGTTTCACAGTCACTGGGCTGCTGATATACGGGTGTAGTTCCGCTTTGAAGGGTTTAGTCGAACAAATCGATCCCAGTACTTATTTTATAAAGTCTAGTACTTATTCTATCAATCTATTTTACCGAACCTCTAAGTTACAAGAATCTAAACAAACCAGGACAAACACAGATTCACATACAAACACACTCACACACACACACATACATACGCATGCATATATATATACACTATATATATACTCACACACACACACACAGATACATACACTACAAAGACACACATACACATATCTTTTATCTTTTCTTTTACTTGTCCCAGCCATTTAGCTGCGGCCATGCTGAGCACCACCTTCAATGGTTTTAGTTGAACAATTCGACTCCAGGGGTTATTTTTAAAACCTAGTATTTATTCTGGAGGTCTCTTTTGCCGAACTGTTAATTTACGGAGACGTAAACATACCAACACTGGTTGTCAAGCGGTGTTGGGTGGGGCCAAGCAGAAACACAAAGACACACACACACATATATACGACGGGCTTCTTTCAGTTACCGTCTACCAAATCCACTCAAGGCTTTGGTCGACCCGGGGCTATAGTACAAGATACTCGCCCAAGGTGCCGCAAAGTGGGACTGAATCCAAGACCACAAGGTTGGGAAGCAAATTCCTTACCCATAAAACCAGGTCTGCTCCTGTAGTTCGAATAATTTTACAAAATAATTGCTTTTAAAAAACTTTATACTGAAAAGTTATTACAATAAAAAGTCAATTAACATAAAAATATTCGATGAAAAATCGTTTCGATTGAAAATCAGTCGATTGAAAAGACGCTCGGCAAAATTCGTTTAACGAAGAGTTATTTGACAGAGACTCATTCAATAACGAATTGTGTTTTATGTACACATACATGCACACTAACACAAGCACACACACACGCACAAATACACACACACACACACACACATGTGCGTACGTACGCATATATATTATTACATATTTCCCTATATTATGGCATGTATTACATATGTCCATATATTATGGCATGTATTACATATTACCCTCTATTATGGCATGTATTACATATTACCCTCTATTATGGTATGTATTACATAACAGTGTATGAATTGAATAACACTGTATGGGATATGTAACAAATGATATCGCCCGTTTGCGGAAACAATTGTAATGTCAATTTGGCTTCTTTCCTCATTAAAATTATTACTTTTATTATTCACTTTGTAGGGCTAATACTAAGCCTACTGGATCTGACCTTGAAGTTGTGTAGTTCCCCTTTAGTATCAATCGAAGTTTTACGGATCTCATTTTGATTTTGGAATACTACGCTACCCACGATCTTGCATGATCTGCTAATGAAGCGAAAGCCTGGATTATAATTATCCCTTCATATATATATATATATATA
>NC_068981.1:126660980-126661635 GCF_001194135.2 Octopus bimaculoides
ATATCAACAACAATAATAATAAGGATTATTACGAAGTGGCATATCATTACCTTTAATTCTTTATATATATATATATATATATTTATATATTTATATAAGGGCATTACTATACAATAATGCCTCACGCTATGAGGGACTCTAAGGTCAGACTACCATAAAAAACACATTTTTACCGAACGCGAGGAAATGCAACTCTCAAAGCCAGCCCCTTAAAAACAGACTGAATTATCGATCATGATTTCATAGTTATTGTAGTATTATACAACTTCTACTCTTCAGTATAATATGTTCAAGATAAATAGAAGTAGACAGAAATTCAACATATCAAACGAACACCGCATATCCATTATAGTACACAGAAGACTGTTTATCGCTATTTACCTATGTAAGTGGCGGGAATTTCGAATTGCATCTCGGTACATGTGTTTTTTTCTCAGAATAAATTCAGCACTGAATATATTCTGGTTATATACTTAAATTCAATAATAGGATGAACTCTTTTACAAGAATTTATCAAGTAGCTAGCGTGAAAAAAAACTCATAAGGGAAAAAATCCATCATTTATTCCTAAAATATATATTTATTTATATAAGGGCATTACTATACAATAATGCCTCACGCTATGAGGGACTCTAAGGTCAGATTATCATAAAAC
>NC_068981.1:126661724-126664841 GCF_001194135.2 Octopus bimaculoides
TATACAGCTTTACATAGACCTACACATGTTTCAACTGCATCGATTAGTAACCGTTACAATTGCACCCCTACTATAATACCGGTGCATACATACATACATGCATATATACAAACATACATACATACATACATACATACATACATACATACATACATAGAAAAATACCCTGTTGTTGATGTCGAAATTCCAATGAAGGAACCTTTTATCTACGTTAGAAACAGGCTCTTTCTCTATTGAATTATTATCGCACAAACCTAAACGCAATCAATTTATTGGGCATTATTTTTTAGGTCAAATGCACTTGATGAACATTAAGCAGAAAATAACATGGTTCCAACCTCCGTTCAATCGTGGTATTTCTATGAATATACCTAAGAAGTTTTCCCTAATTAGTAAACACATCCCAAGCATATATTAATACCAGAATATGTTTAACCTATATAATGTTAAAATTAATTATTCTTGCCTAGATAACATTATTTCTAATATTGCACACAACAGTAGGATACATCTACGAAGAATTTATTACATGCATCTATCTGCAACATCAGAAATCAATTCACTGCTCGCTGAGGGAATTCTATCTTAAAAAAAAACACGAATGACTTCAATGACTTCAAGGACAGTTTCACTCAGTATAGAAAGTCTTTCGGTGTCAACGACAGAGACATCGCCGGTTCCCTCTCCTGATTCATAAGGAGACTTCAAGTCTCAGTTGAACATTGTCAGTAAAGCCCCTCACATAGAACACCTGCAACTGCCGTTTTCGTTTATATAAGCAACTTCACAAATTGAAACAGCTCACTGTATGCCTTAACAAGAAAACTGAATCTCATATTCTTACCTCCAAGAGAGTACGCTACTAGTTTTAAGCAGTTACTTATTAGTAGTTTTCCATAAATTTAGTAACATTTACAATTCCATTGGAATTTCTAACGAAATCAAGGAAGGTTATTCCTATGTGTGGCATAAAAATTGTCACATATCCAGCAATCAACTGTTGAAATGGCACCTAATTATCGACGAATTAGAGGCTAAACTAATTGAATAGAAACAGCTAATAACAATTAGCATTGTTCATTGTCCACTCACAAGCAACTTTACTCAGAAACCGTGGTTGCCTCCCAAGTAAGCATTATTGCATCTTGAAATCAATTACAACTTCTCCATAAGATGCGTGGTTCAAGTTCATTTCAAGATCTTCGAATAGGCAATGGTGAAATTTGCACTATCTACAGAGAAACACACTTATTACTCAGCTTCGGGTCATATATCGTTATGAACATACCGAAGAATTCAAGCATCAGACCCAATAGATTTACTCCGGAATGGAAAGAGTGTACGCAGTTGAAATCTGCAATGCAGCCTTCATCGATTAACGCAGGAATATAATTACTAAGAACTTCAAAAATACCTCCTCCCTCAACCTGAAGTCAATAATCTAGCAATAGACATTTTAAAAGAAACACCAAATAGTGCTGATACTTTAAAAGTATCTATGAAAACTCAAACTCAATAAAGACCTGAGCGCAGTCTACTCTGTAATTTTTTATATGGGTCGGCAACAGGCAGCTGGAATTTGCTTCTTTGATTACCATGGAACTGAAAAGATATTCCTGATCAGTTTATCGCTTGATCAAGACTGTCGACATAAAAACATTCCTATTACTATTTATTTTTTATTTTTTTTATTTTTAGTTTAGCTGTTACTGTTCTACTCGGATGATGTATAGCACATTCTACTGTGTAGCAGTTTTTGAAATTAGACACCAAATGATGCACGCATTTACAACATTGACAAAAATTTGGGAATCTGAACAATTCTTACGAAATACTAAAACCTTGTCAGAGATATATTGACAGTAGTACACTTCGCAGGACTTTCGTGACCAAAGAACTTAAACAGGGAAAGTAACAGTATTTGATATCCAGCAGCTTCCATCAGATCCTGCCAGTATTCCCAAAAGGAATCAAAGCCAATGAAATCTTTAGACCAAAGGTTAAACAATGGTCAACTGCCGCTAAATGGGGGGGGGGCTGGTCATGCCTTGGCTAAAAATGCGCAGACATACGGTAAAGCTAAGACATCTCTGGCTCTACCTAGACGGTGAACAGGTGTGGTCGCCCTTCCTCAAACTGGTCTTCCCACAGTTCACATCTTTTAGCGAACTGAACTCTTGGATGAAGCGCAGACCTAGGTTGGGTGCTTGGCAAGCAAAGTGCCGTCAGGCTCTCATGCTTCTCTGCTGAACGGGCAACGCGTGCGGTGGGGATTCCACCTCGTCTTTCTACAGAGAGTTAGCGGCCGGCAAGTGCGATGACGTTCTGGGGGAGATCCTAGACTTAGATGACAGTCAACTTACCAGTCTGTTCCGGAAGACTTTCGGGCCGGGCCCCATGGACAACTACCAGAAATCCTGAACTGACAGTGCTACCGAGGAGCACTGCCTGTTCTATATAAACTCTTTAGGAACAAAAGTGCAGCCACACGGACATGTGCGAGATGCGAGCAGAGCAATGACACTGTTTTGCATGCGATCGTACAGTGTCTGCTGATTTCTAATTTATGGGTTTATGTGGAGCACCTACTGTCGCGTATGTCACAGTTGTGAACTGAGTCCATCATTAAGATGGTTCCGCCTCCTTCCTTCATCAAGGAAAGGCAGGCAACTTTTCTCTGTTTGGTAGCTATAGCAAAAGAGGTCGTGTGGTTGACGTGTGTGAAAGGGATTGCATATGTATGTGTATGAAATGCTTTTGACATTATATCTAGATATTCCGAATGTCTGCTCCTGGAAGATTTCTCGAGAAGGTGAATCCTGAGCAAGGTTTTTGTTTTATTTTTAGAAAACTAGCAGTTACATATGCATGCAGACATTTTCTATCCATGCTACTCGTACCGATGTTGTCCAGAGGAAGACAAATTTGAAGACAATATATACAAGCAGCGCCGTCTCGGGCGTTGTTGTCAGAATGTAGAGTGAGTGGAACAAATAGCGTAACGCAATGCGTCCGACATACGAACGTTTTTCACAACAGAATGCCTTTGACAGGTATATTTATGTGTGTGTGTGTGTGTGTGTGTGTGTGTGTGTGTGTGTGTGTGTGTGTGTGTGT
>NC_068981.1:126665859-126666471 GCF_001194135.2 Octopus bimaculoides
GAAAAAATATACATGCATACACACACACACACACACACACACACACACACACACTCACACACACATAGATAGATAGATAGAATAAGTACCAGACGGAAAATAAAGGGTTGACTTAACTCTTCAAGGTTGTGCCTCAGCATGGTTGCAGTCTAATGACAAAACCAAATAGTAAAAGAAAAAAATGAATGTACACGCACACATACACACACAGAATAATTATATATTTATTCATATATATATATATATATATATATATATGCGTGTGCGTATGTATATATGTGTGTCTGTGTATATAAATACATACATATAAAACTGAGAATGTGTGTGTGTTTGTGTGTCTGTCTTTCTGCCTGCCTATCTGTCTATTTGTATGCCTGTATGTATGCATCACTAAAACTCGAGAACTACCCAACTGATTTCATTCAAATTTTACACATGTCTTACTTAGGGTCCATGCAAGCCCGGAGCAATCTTTTATCTCTTACACTATTTCAGTATTACATGTCCAAAGTGAAACATTAACATCTCTATTGTAATATGAGATAATACTTTCAGTTTTAATAGTTCCACTATTAATATTTTCACTATGTATGTATATATATATATATATAT
>NC_068981.1:126674259-126676471 GCF_001194135.2 Octopus bimaculoides
AAGTTTAAAAAGTTTAAAGAAAAAAGTTTAAAGAAAAGTTTTAAAAATTGAAACAATTGAAAATATAAAATATACCTTTATGTGTTTGTGTGTGCGCGCCCGTGATGTGTGCGTGCGTGCAAACGTGTGTGCGCACACGCATGTGTGTGTGCTTGGTATCTGCAAAACTGCTTTATTCATCTCACCCTCTATTCTCTTCAGTCTCCGTCAGTCTGTCTCTCCCTTCTCTTTCTCTGTCTTTCTCCCTCCCTCTCTGTCTGTCTCATTCTCTTTTTCTCCCTCTTTCTCTCCCCTCCCCCTGATTCGGATCTTCTTCTTCTTTCTGTCATTCCCAATAGAGACTATCAGCCTGCCGGTAGAGCAGCTTTTTCTGTCTTCTTGTTTGTCTGTAAGTCTGCGGCCCGCCTACACGCCTGCCAGCAGGTCGGCGTAAGCGACCCGACCAATCACCGTGTTGTGTGTTGTCTTGCCTTTCAACCTTGTCTTGCAGTGTTATGTGCACGCCACTTGTTATTGTTATCTCAGTGGAGAAGTCGATCTGACAGACGTGCTGTTAACCAACTTGGTCCGATCGGGACAAGCCCCGGTATACAGACTGACAGAGAGACTGACTGGCATTTAAAATCACAGAAGTGTCAACGTCAACCACAACAACAGCAGCAGCATCACCGAAAGCGAGAGAGGAACGAAAGAAAGTGGATCTAATTAATTAACTATACAACAATGTGGATGCTTAAATTACTAGTAGCTGTCCAGCTACTGACCCTCGCACTGGCCGGTGGTAGCAGTATAGGAATAGGACATTACCAACATGCTTTGATAACCTCACACAACAGCTACCGTAAAAAATTGTCGGGAGATGGAGTAAGATCTTTGGTAAGCTTCTAAATATACTTATTTTTTCTTTATTTGGTCCCTAAATATCTATTACCTTACTTTTTAATGACAGGTGGGGTATTCGCTCAGAAGTAATGTTTTCTTCAAATTTTTATGATTAAAATGCGGACGGGTTCTGTTTTAAAAACTTAGGACGGAATCAATTTTCGTTTTACCATTTTAGGTAACAGTGAAAATAAATCCTAAAGTAAGGACAGTTAACAGACAAATATTACTGAAGTGAATTCGAATACCCAGTCTTCGATGAAATGATAATACCAGTTTTTTTTAAAAAACCGAATTATTGTAGTAATGTTATCTATAGTCGTATTACAGTGATTTCTAATATAGACACAAGACCAGATATTTTTTGGTGAGGGGATGGAGGCAGTCGTATATATCGATCCGATCTCAGTACTTAACTACTTCAAAGTAGAAATAGTAAAAATAGACAACTCGGGAGATCGAAAATACGTTATTTACGTTTATTCATTGTCACGCAAATTCTCCAGGAGCCTTCCATTAATGTGAAACGTGAAGTTTCCAAGAGACACCAACTCGTATCACATGGGTTTCGATTATTGATAAGTAAACAATTTCGCCACTTTTCTGCACGATAGGCCGGCCGATAGGCTATTACTGTCGAGTAATGCATAAAACACAAACCAATGCTCTGAAATCAATACAACAGATACAAGCCCATTGATGGATACTGCTGATACTTGATACTACATATCTCACAATTGGACGAAACGAATCGTTATCGGATTGAAACTTATCACAGCATAGGGGGTAGGGAGCTGAAAATATTTCACAACTGATTGAATAACTATTTACCTACGTGCACACATGCACAGTACGCTAATGGTAAATAATACTTTCACAGTTAGCGATAAAACGTTAACTACATTCAGTATATATATATATATATAAACAATATATGAGTATATGCATATATATGTACATATATATAAACATGCATATATATGTATGTATGTATTATGAAAATATATACTATACATATATAAATGTGTGTAAATGCATAGCTATCTATATGAATATATGTACATACATACGTATTCATATAAAGATACGTGTGTGCACGTTCATGTAAAATATATACATATATATGCATATATATAATGTATATATACGCATATAATATATATCTGTGTTTGTGTGTGTGTGAGAGAGAGAGAGAAAGAGAGAGTTTGTATTTATGTATGTGTATAACGTTGTGTGCATATGTGCATATATGTACACATATAAAGATTGTGCAAGAGTTATAAATATGTATACATTTATAGTTTATATATATATATATATATATATATAT
>NC_068981.1:126677012-126677808 GCF_001194135.2 Octopus bimaculoides
TTTCTATCCTGTTCGACTGTGTTCTGTTGTCCCTTACCAGATGGTATAATGTAGGTACCAGACAATGCACTATGATGAACGTGAACGACTAAATCCCTTGAAGCCGGCGCTCCCATTACGGCCGCTGTCTAATTTTGTTGAAACCAGTTGAGGAATATGTGTGTACTTCTGTGTCTATGTGCATGTGTGTGTGTGTGTGGGTGTGTGTGTGTGTGTGTGTGTGTGTGCGTGCGTGCGTGGATGTGTGTGTGTGTGTAAATATATGTGTAAATATATGTGTGTATACTTACAGAAGATAAAAAATATTCACATTGATAAAAAATATTCACACACATATACATAGATACATACACACACATATATATACATACTAACAGAGACTGACAGATAGACAGGCAAAGAAATACACATACACATGAGCACACGCAAGCACACACACACACACACACACCACCCTCCCTTTACCACACATACATAAGGTATTCTAGCTGCACGTCAATTGAAAACTGGTATCCACTTACAACTCACCTGGCGACCGGTTTGAACACTTTGTACAGACTTCATGTCACATGTGTTATATATAAACACACTGTCTTTTACAGTAAATATTTTACACACACACATACATACGCACAAATACATATACACACTCACACAAAGATACATACATAGTTACGCACACACAAATGGCATACATATATATCTGTATGCATGCATGTGTATGTATGTATGTGTGCGTATGTATATATATTTGTGTGTGTGTGTATGTATATATATATATATGTATATATATATA
>NC_068981.1:126678278-126679228 GCF_001194135.2 Octopus bimaculoides
ATATATATATATATATATATATATATATATATATATATATATATATACATATATATATATACATACATACATGGATGCATGCATACATGCATACATACATATGTAGAGAGTGGAGGAAGAGAGGAGTAGGGATCTAGGAATACACTCTTTCATTTAATCCATATATGGTGTACTGTTGAGAGGTTAATTAATATCGTTGGTATCTCTAAAGTCAATCTGGCTGCTACATCTGGGACTTATGTTGTTTGCCAAAGAATATTTACGCACACACGTGGTCAGGCAAAGTGTAGAATTATATCTGATACATATGTCTGTATTCTTAGTAATATTTATAGGATAATAAATGCAACAGGATAATACACAAATTTTCATTCTATACTCCACTCACTCTGCTTGCTTTATTCTCACGCGCACGTATATACATAGGTGTTTATATCTATCTGTCCCTCTATCTATCTATCTATCTATATATATATATATATATATATATACGACGGGCTTTTTTCAGTTTCCGTCTACAAAATCCATTCACAAGGCTCTGGTCAACCCGAAGCTATATAGTAGCTGGATGTCGCGCAGTGGAACTGAACCCGGAACCATGTGGTTGAGAAGTAAACGTCTTACTCCACAGCCATGTATGTATATGTATGTATGTATGTATGTATGTATGTATGTATACGTGTGTGTCTGTGTGTGTATTTATAAGTATATATGTATGTATATATGCGTATATATACACACTACATACATACATGTGCTTATATACGTGTGTTCGTATATACTTATATATACATTTATACATGTGCTTATACATATGTGTGTACATACGTGTATGTGTGCGTGTGTATGGATTTATGTTGTCTACACACGGACATTGTGCATGTGTGTGCTTGTGTGTGTGTGTGTGTGTGTGTGTGTGTGTGTGTGTGTGTGTGTGTGTGTGTGTGTGT
>NC_068981.1:126679448-126681063 GCF_001194135.2 Octopus bimaculoides
CTCTCTCTCTCTCTCTCTCTCTCTCTCTCTCTCTCTCTCTCTCTCTCTCATACAAGCTATAAATCACTGGTGCGTTAGCAGTACATCATTTGGATGCCATACTGGACTAAAGAATCTTGTTTCATTTATATGCTACGCTGGACTATAGAATCTATTTGCGAATGTTATACATGACTGTATGCTTTTTTTTTTCCTTTCTTTTCATTATGTGCTGGGTTAGGAAAAAGGGTTTGGGCCCATGACCTTTTTATGCCTTCTGTGACTAGTGTGTTTGCTGTCGTTTACGTTCCGTTTAAACAGTTACAATTCAACAACTGCGGGGAAAAATATGAGGGGTGTGATGATTCCAGAGAGGCGTTATTCTAAAGACGAAAGATTGGACTTAGTGATTGGACTATGGTACCTAGAGAGTTAGACGCAACAAAGGTGACCAGAGGAAGAAAGGTGAGTGGATAAGCGGACGAGGGACATGACCATCAAATTCCAAAAAACAGCGGCCGGTAATGTAGCAACATACTTATGAACCAGAAACTGGAGCGTGTCTGTAAGTGATTTTATATGCGAATCAGTTAAACGGCCCGATTCTGGATGCGATCCAAGATGTCGGTGTGTGTAGCAGCAGCACCGTTCCTGATGCGGAAGCAATATGTGTGTAACCCAATGTGGGTCACACTTGAGTTTCATTGTCGGTAAATGTTGAAAGAAGGGATAAAGTATATTTTGGTCTGGAGAGAAGGGCCAGTCTTTGAGATGCACGCCTTGCTATATTAAAACTGTATTTTCGCCAGGAGAGACTCTTCATGATAACAAGGTAAAACATTTGGATTGGCCGTGAGGGCTCTAGCTGAATATCGCTCATGGTTACTGGGAGAGGATAGAGGAAAGTTGTTTTTTTTTAATTTCTTGCGTTTGAAATTTTTACTTTTAAAAGATTGGCACACCCACTAGAAGATGATTTCGAAGTGTCCGTTGATGGAATGAAATAGATATGCACACTTTGTCTTTACATGCAATATTTTCAGTGATCACCCGAGCCAGTTTCAATCTTCTAATGGAAGTGACCGAGGATCCTGTTTAACTGTTCACACACAACTTATAATTGCTATTACTAAATGCTTAAGGCGGCGAGATGGCAAAACCATTAAACTCCGGATAAAATGTTTAGCATAATTTCTTCCGGCTCTACGCTGAGTTCAAATTTTGCCGAGGTCGACTTTTTATCTTTTCAGGGGTCCATGAAATAAGTACCAGTTGTGCACTAGAGTCGATGTAATCGACTTCTCCCTTTCCCCAAATTTGTTGTCTTTGTGCCAAAATTTGAAACAATTAGTACTAAGAGCTCACTTTAATCGGAATGACTTGATAACACGCTACTTCAAGCGCTAACAATGTTTCGCTTAATGGCTATACTCTGCTACAAAATATATCTGATGATTTTAGTCAACACTGCATGTGATAGTCAGATGGGAACATCTTTATATGCAATCTTTATATACAGTATCTTCATGGACATACGAAATTTAATAGTTAAACAGTAAAGATATATTGACTTTCTTATGAGTGTATGTATGTATATATATATATGTGTGTGTGTGTGTGTGTGTGTGTGTGTATA
>NC_068981.1:126681073-126681360 GCF_001194135.2 Octopus bimaculoides
TGTGTGTGTGTGTGTGTGTGTGTATAGAAAGAGAGAGAGAGAGAGATGCATATATATTTATGCATGCAAATATGCATATGCGTAAGTATATATGTATGAATATAAATAAAAGATGGAGAGAAAGAAACATAGCTGTATGTGTGTCTATAAGAATGTATTTAAATACATGCATGTCTATGTGCGCGTGTATATGTACCTGTATGTATATATACACACACAGCTATGCTTCTTTCTCTCCCTCTTTTACTTATATATATATATATATATATATATATATATATATATAT
>NC_068981.1:126681457-126687907 GCF_001194135.2 Octopus bimaculoides
TCTCTCTCTCTCTCTCTCTCTCTCTCTCTCTCTCTCTCTCTCTCTCTCTCTCTCTCTCTCTCTCTCTCTCTCTCTCTCTCTCTCTCTCTCTCTACTCATAAGAAAACCAATATATCTATACTGTTTAAGTATTAAATTTCGTATGTCCATAAAGATGCTGCATATAAAGACAAGATGTTCCCATCTGACTATCACATGGAGTGTTGACTAAAATCAACGAACATTTTCTGTAGCAGAGTATAGCCGTGAAACGAAATATTATTAGTGCTCGAAGTAGCGTATTATCAAGTCATTCCGATTAACGTAAGCTCAGATTGACTATAACTATAATTCAAAATGCCCAGTGGTATTTTAAACCATGCCACGCTAATTATACGCGAAGAATACGTTTCGAATACAATTTTCTGAGGAATGCTCAATAGCTTACTCTATAATATTCAAAAAACCTGAAGTACTCCTCGTTGAATTCGACGGAGCGCTTTTCCCTTTTTAAAAAAATAATATATGAATTGGAATTGAGCCAAAAATTAAAAACTGGTTTCCTCCACCATGTATCTTAGTATTCTTACACCTGCCTCCTCCTCTATATGTGTATGTCTTCTTTACCAGTCTACCTGACGGTCTGTATCTTTGTGTGTGTGTATATCTGCGCGCGCATGCGTGCTTTATGTAACTTGTCCATCTTTCATCTATCGCTACCTAACTCTTTTTGTGTTTGTACTTCTTCCAAGCATATATACACAAACATACATATACACAAATAAATAGCAACCCGCACAGTCACAAGCATATATCAACAAATACACACGCATAGCTACACACACACACATACATACATACTTACATCCGTACGTATATACATGCATATATATAACTGTATGTATATATATATATATATATATATATATATATATATATATATATATATATATATGTATATGTATGTGTGTGTATGTATATATGTATATGTATACATATATACACACATATGTATGTATTATGTATGTATGTATGTATATGGCGGCTGTCAGCTCCTTATCTTGTATGACCATCTGTTGTGCTAAAATTACAGGCGTAGTGCCCCTTTATGTCATGTCTTCCCATGACGATGTCAACAGACATCTGTATGGGATGATCAAAACTCCGCCTCCAACACTCCTCATAGTATTTCAACAAAGAATGCACCCACCCAAGCAACCAGAGTATCATCGCGACTGCTCACGCTTACACCATACAATCCGTGCCCTCCCAAACAAGGAAACTCCGGAAGTTTCCTGTATTTCATTGGCTCAGATACACGTAATACCCTAATTGTAGCAACAAATGCCCCGTTATCTGTTTTGGGTTCCAAGATGCTCGAGTTCTAGAACTTAGGAAGTAAAGGAAGCAAAAATCTCATGTAACTCAAATTTTATAGTGATAAAGGCTTATGCAAACAAGTGCCGGTCTGTAAATGCTTGAAGCTGTTAAGCTGGTGTGAAGCAAAAAAAGGGATAAAATGATCAGAGACTACTACACCGAAGGTTTAAAGTCAGAGTAATCTTCCATATGCATTTATATATGTGTACATATGTAAATACACTTTTGGCTGGCCATTGACTCCTCTTGAGTTCATCCGTTCTTCTACAGGTTTTGCTTTTCAATCCGCAAGGTGTCCAAATAGATCGCCTGTTTCACAATGAAAATTTGGTGGAGTTGTTGATTTTGTCACCGACGACTTGACTAAATACACACGCGAGCGCGCACACAATATCTCACAGAAGTATGTACACTCCTAAAAATTTCAGTAAAATCGCCATTACTCTGATAATATCGAAGGAAATCAAATGAAATTTGTACTGAATAAAATTTATTATACATGCAAACATTATACAAATTTGAAACACAAAACAATAAACATTTTGAAAGATATGAACGAAATATTAATTTTCAACCGATACAGAAATATGTACACCTTAAAAGATTATTTGCTATACTCAATATTTGGTATGACCGCCCTTGCTTTTGATGACTGCATTAAGCCTTCTGGGCATAGAGTCGATTAAATTTCTGCACATAACCGATGAAATCGACCTCCATTCATCTTTCGACTGTGTTACATTGCGGGGTTATTTCTCCTCAAACTTCCTTTTCAAAACACCCCACAGATGTTCTATTGGATTTAAATCAGGTGATATGGTAGGCCAAGGCAATACCATTACCGTTTTATCTGATAAAATCTTAGTCGCCATCTTTGAAGTGTGTTTAGGGTCATTATCATGCTGGAACATGGAATGTCTACCTAGTTCCTTGATGCTTTTCAACAGTGTTTTCTGCAATATGTCACAAGAAAGCCTTGAATCCATTGTTCTCTCAATAAATGTGAGTTTTCCCACATCAGCCGCATTCATGCATCCCCAAAACATAACACTTCTGCTGCCGTGTTTCACGGTAGGCACGGTGCATTTGTTGTTATTGTCTTTACCTGGTCGTCGCCATACTCGTTTAATACCATCTGACCCAAACGAGTTGATTTTAGTCTCATCAAAAAAAAAAATAATAATAATTTTATTCAAAAACTCCTCCTTACTCACATAGGTTTCGGCAAAAGAAAGACGACTTGATTTATGCCTGGTAGTGAGGAGAGGCTTCTTACGAGGAATGCGTGCATGAATATCACACTGGTTCAAACTTCGGTGAACTGTTTGGACGGATACACTCTTTCCACTAACAGAAGACACTTTTGGGGCCAAAGATAAAGCGGTACGACGCCTGTCGTCCATCACGCAACGTTGGATGTGGCGAATATCACGTGCAGTTAAAACAGGACGACTGGACGATGTTTATTGCTTAGCCGTCCAGTAGCTTTGTACTTCTGAATTACTTTGACAACTGTGTTTATGCCAATATGTGTTCGTTTGCTAATTAACTAGTATCCTAAACCATTCTTGTGCAAATTAAAAATAATTTTCTTCAAATCTTCAGACAATTCTTTTCCTTTTGGGTTCATTTTAATAACAATGAAGATTTTCACCACGGTACACAAATAGAGTTTCTGCGGATGCAATAACAATAACGGGTGCAAAAATGCCAGGAGAAATAATTTATTAGAACTAATATTAGAATTAATATTTCGTTCATATCTTTGAAAATGTTTATTGTTTTGTGCTCCAAGTTTGTATAATGTTTGCATGTATGATATATTTTATTCAGTATAAATTTCGTTTGATTTCTTTCGATATCATCAGAGTAATGGCAATTTTACTGAATTTGTTTAGGGGTGTACATACTTCTGTTGAGATACTATATATATATAGAGAGAGATATTCCATGAGTACCTTTTCCTACATCGTGACTTTCATACTTTATGCGGTGGCCCCTTTCAGTTAATTGAAATTATAACCGTAATGAAAAGAAAATTCATGAGCGTTAATAAAAAATGTTGACGTCGGACAAGAGAGATTGTTCCCAGAATTGCAGTCGTCTAAAAGCTAAATCAAACTGTGAATACTGGGAGTGAGAGATTGATCTTTGATAACTAAGGTGATAACTCAAGACATGTTTTGATCTTGTTGAACCTCATCAGCAAAGAATGCGCAATACGAAGCTAACTAACCACAAACTGACCTAGAGGGTTTATGGTTTTGGTGTGAAAATAATTCATTGAGGCAATTTAAAACAATAGCATTGGAAAATGTATGATGTCAAAACAAATTCGGTCAAACAGGTATTTGCACACACACACACATGTTTGCATACGCATAAACATAAACACACATACACAAAAACACACATTCACACATACACGCGCGCACACACACACACACACTCACACGCGTGCGCACAAACATACACACGCGTGCGCGTACATGCCATTATATATCGGAGCTATTCCATTTTTTATTTATTTATTTCATACATCATCCGCTTCTGTTAGGCAGTGACAGACGCGTGGGAGTGTGAAGAGGTGGTAGGCCTTAATTCTTTCTTTTCGAAAGAAATATCGTAAGTTAATGATTCTTAAGTAGTCCCAAGACCATAAAATTTGGACGGAAATATAGAATATAGTCGAAGACATCGAACCCCAGTGGTACTCGATACTTTTGATCCCAGAATGATTGAAGGCAAAGTTGACCTCGAGCGAGGATTTGTTGAACTCATGAAGTAACGATCCATTACTAAATACCGTAAGGTGGTAGTGATAGTGATGTTAAGAGAATTGAAAGTAAAGCCGTGTAGTTAGTGCTTCAGTTCTGGTTCAAACCACAGCAGGACTCGAACTCTTTACAACAGTAGTATTCTTCAAATTACACTCATATGTCGGAAGAAAGAACGAAAGCGTTCCATAATGCATCCAAGATAAACAGTCATTACTGAAGCACTTTCTAGAAATAACAAGTGCATCTATCTCAAATCACGTCACCATTAGGCCTCAAGTGGTAGACTTAATCTTTCGATGGTAGACTTAATCCGACTTAACTCCATCACTTGGCACCATAGCTGCCTCTAGCGAACTTCATTCTCTTATTCTGTTGTAAATATTTAGGTCAGGCTTCCAGTTTGAGAATACATACTTCCCTCTCCTCCACCATTCTCGGGGACCCAATACTGGTTCATGGACACTGTTTTCTTACCTGAGAAAATGAGGACAAAAAGTGAGAGAATACTTTAGTTAATGTAGTTGTAGATTCATGAGGTGAAGGTGAGGGAGTAACAGCATGAACATGTCTGGGAGGTTTTTGAGAAAAGATCTGCGCAATCAAGGATGGTCTCAGTCTCAGCAGTAACAACAATAATGAAATGTTCACGAAAACTGTAACAAGTTATCACAGCAGAAATCAAATATACCACACTGTTGTTTTATCCATAATATAGAAGTTGGGATGGATCGTTAATAGTTCAATACTTAGACACGTTAAAAGTGCAATGAATTTCAATTCACGAAGTAGATAAAATATATCAAATTATATAATCCGTTATTGATATTACATTGAGATTCAGGATTTCATATCCATAGATGGTGGATAATCACCAGATGATTAAAAAGCCGACTTGTTTCTCGAATATCAGACATAATTATTTTGTCATACAGTTTCTAGTCTTGCATTATTTGAATGAAAATATAAGGGATAAAATTCATTGAAAATTTTGTAGAAATAAAGTAAATGAAGACTTAGATGGCATGATTATAATAAGGGGGGGTTCAATAAATAATTATATGGTAGTAAATACGGAAAGTTAAGGAGTTGAAATTATGATGATGTAAATAATTACTTTGTAACATAGCATAGAGAGTTACGGACAGCGATTCACAAAATGAATGGCAGAGACTGGTATGAAATATTTCATTTGGATTAAACAGAAAAGGAAAATAGCGAATGTGATTGTTCGTGGTAAATAACTAAATATTAATACGTTAAATTGGATGTTGATATAATCTTCCAATGTTCTAAGTGACATGTGAGCGAGATCTCGGATTGGCATTTTAGATACTCTGTGGGTTTATTAAGTTTGTTGACTATGAGGCTTTCGTTAGCAACGTTTTATATCATTTCTCTATATACTCCAGCATCCACGTGTTAGATGTTGTAGTATGTTCTTTCAAATGCCAGACATAAATCGATAGTTTTGTTACATTCCTTTTCTCTACATAAACTATGGCGAGTAATTTGTTTAAGTTTATCTTCCACCATACCGTCGTAGTGTTGCCGTATGATATGTAATTTTGTTTTGGGTGAGGTGACTTTTGCTTCGTAGATACAGCTTCGGCGTTGTATGGCTTAATAAGAGGACATACATTTGTATTTCTGCATATGCAGTTAATCTCGGTAAATTTAATTGGTTTTCTTGCAACAAAATTTGTCATAATAGTGGTGCAGCTGTAACCAATTTAAGGTTATTTCTGTATGATAGTTTTCTGTCTCTATGGTTGATGGGGAAATGTTTGTTTATTAAGGCTAGGAGATTTTTAGAAATGTTTGACTTAACATTTAAGAAGATGGGTGTAACCAGATAATACTACAGCGTTTCTTACTACTGGATGATGGCTATTATTTTCTACTTCGAAATTTTTTTTTACTTTTATGTCAGAATATGCAAGTTTTTCCTTTTCTTTTTTGTTTTGTTTTGTCTTCTCTAGTGTTCTTTAATCTTCTCAATATCACAATTAAGTTTGCTTCTAAAGGTAATGACGTACGTAGGAAATTCACATTAGCTATTACAGTTATGATATCGGATTCAAATGGTTCTCGGTCCTTATCTATATATGTATATATGTGTGTGTGTCTATATATATATATATATATATATATATATATATATATATATATTCTTTTCCTCACTTGTAGATATACTAGATATACTAAACTTTCAAAGACAAGGCTGGTTTCATCCTGAGCCATCATCTTCATGTCAAATACAGTTACTGTATTGTCTCTGATAGGTAACTTATCGTAGCGCAATGATCAATTT